>NW_004797523.1:54958-79601 GCF_000002075.1 Aplysia californica
CAGGGGTAGGGGTAGGGGTGGGGGTAGGAGTAAGGGTCAGGGTTGGGTGAGTGTGAGGGTTAGGTCTCTTTATTATGTGTGTTGGGTTGGTCGCTCGTTCTTTCCCCCGTCGTAAATGGCTGTCGGTCTACCTGCCTATCTATCGGACTATCTGCCAGTATCATGTATGTCCGCCCATCTGCGAGTTTATAGTTTATGCGTCTATTTCTCAATACATCAGTCAGTCTACAAAAATGCGAAATGGTATAGGTCGCTACCCGGATTCGAACCCGGGACCTTTGAATGAGAGGCCCCTCGCAACACTGAGGTTAATTCAGACGGAACCCCCGAAACGTTCGTTTCAGATAAGACCGAGCCAAATAGGAACATTCGTGTAAAGTGACTTTCCTGTGGACGTTGGGCAGAGCTGAGCTTTGACCCAGAACCCGAAATTTCATTATTACAAGTCCAGTTGCTTAATCACTAGACTACCGACGTCAGTTAGATCAAGATCTAGATCTAGATCTAGATTCTAGATCTAGTCAGTGAGTGCAATAAAAATAACAGTAACGACAGTAACAGTTACAAAAACAGCAACAACCGAAACAACAACAGTAACAACAACAACAGCAACAACAACAACAACCACAACAACCACAACAACAGCAACAACAACAACAACAACAACAACAACTACTACTACAACTACTACTTCTACAACTACTAGACTCTACTACTACTACTACTACTACTACTACTACTACTACTACTACTACTACTACTACTACTACTACTACTACTACTACAAATCAACAGTGATAACAACAGCAACAAAAACAGCACCAACGAAAGTAACACACTTACCAGAAATTCACACCAAGTTGTGGAGAAGATGATGAAAGTCTAACTTGTTACTGTCTTTGAAATGTAAGACACAGAGCCATACACAGATCATTCCCATTCACACAGCTCGTAACCGCTTCTCACAGTCACAGATGCCACGTGAGTGTTTTTAGCGAGCTGGTCGTACTTTTTCATCGTCATAGCTTTTTAATTGTCACTGAGTGAGAAAAGTTGTGAAGTCATACTATTAGATTTTAGGCTATCCACAATCATCATGAAGGGTGGTAGAGTATTCATAAACGCCACCTGGACTATTCGTAAACTGATCTCATTCCTTTGCCGTCCTCGAAAGTTTAGGAGCACATCATAGAGCACGATACAGAGGGTGGATATGCACTACAAAAAAAAGCAATTACTATTATCATTATTACTATTCAGCAAGACGTCAAAACGACTGTCCACAAATGCATGTTATGCCGTCAATGATTAAAAAATGCTGTCTAAACTACAATTACAATGTCTTGGATATCCACAGATGTCGTGCAGGCTATCCACAGATTATGTCTTGCAGACTAATCAGAAATGTTGCCTTGACCACAAAGCCGAACTACCCTCTGTCTGCTACGATGAGAACGTGCGTTATCTTGCCAAGGCGCTTCTAATTACAGCTGAACAAGTATGCAGAACACATGCTGTTCTAAGTAAGGGAACGACGTGTAGAGTTGGTGGTCATGACCTAGGCTGGACCAACAAGTTAATTTTGGCAGGCTGGCTCTCCAATTTGAAGGAAATCCTAAATGTCAGTGTCCCAGCACAATATTCCGAAATAATTCACAATTTTGCGTCTCTTAGAAACGATCTGAACTTCAAGAAAATGGGAGGTGAAATATCCATAGAGTGACAAGTTGATATAATCTAGATCTAGATTCTAGATCAAGAAAACTGCACAGCGTTAACAAAAGAGCCACTGTGTCCGTCCTCCATTCTATACAGTGTGACAATGAATGCAGAATGAATGGTCTGTGCACCGCCTCCTCGTGGTGGCACAGGAAAGTATTTTTTGTTTCTCCATATATATTCATACGCCTCCACGTGAAACGTGCTTTCTTCGTGAGTATCCCTCCCCCCCCCCCCCCCCCCCCGAGGGAACCCCAACCCTCTCCTTATATCTCCCCCCCCCCCCCCCCTTCCCCCCGGCCTCGGGCAGAAGTTTTTTTTCTTTTCTCCACCCCCCTCTTTTTTCCTCTCTTCTTTTGGGGGCGCTCCTCCCCTTCTTTAAGCTCTCCCTCAATCCCTTTCCTTCCCTCTTTTCCTTCTCCCAGTCTCTCTCTCTCTCTCTCTCCCAGTCTCTCTCTCTATCTCTCTCTGCGCGAGGAGAACAGAACAAGAACTATTCACTGAGCAGGTCAAATTGGGTCAACTTCTGAGCAGAACTCGTCGATTGACGCCAAAAACTGTAAAACTGTATACGTAATATGTATCTCGTCTCGCAGGATACATTGTATCAGTGACACAGTCCGGACAACTATTAAAACAGAAGAAACTCCTTCTTAATATTAACAAAACATTCAGCGCATACGCATTTCTGTGGGTGGTTGGCGGTTGCTCTTGTGTGGTTTGCTCATACTTTCCTATCAATTTTTTTTAAGGGGGGGGGGGGTCTCGTAGCCTCGAAGTTAAGGTATTCGCCTCTCATTCAAAGGTCCCGGGTTCGAATCCGGGTAGGGACCGAAAAATGTTCTTCTTTAAAATTGTCTCTTTTCACCTCCTTTCCTGCTCTCTGCGATGTTCTGTCGTCTGCTTTCGTCTCCACTTTCTGCCCCCACCCCCTCACCTCCTTTGCCCCCTCCTCTGGGCTCCAGACTCTTTCTGTAGTCTTTCTACTGTTTCTCCTTGGTACCTTCTTCCTGCTGTCTTTCAGCGACCCCCCTGATCGTCTGGTAAGAAAGATCTACACCTGGCCTTCCCGGACAAGGGCGAAAAATCTCGGAGGTCCCGTGTGCAAGTTGCGCACGTTTAAGATTCCTTTGTGGTCTAAAAATCGATAAGAGTAGGCTTCGACCGCCACCCGGGCAAAATTCAAAATTTCCTACCAATTGAAAAATAACGTTTAATGTGACCCGTATGCTCATATGATCTTATGCTGTTGCGAGCGCCGTAAAACACTTACCAAAAAAAAAAACCCCCATCTAAAGTCCTTATCTCTCCTCCTTTTTTTGTGTATATTATTACTCCCTTGTAATACATCTCTTCTTTGCCATTTATAGGACCTTATTGTGTGGCAAGCGCCGTAAAACAACTAAACAAATCTCTAAATGAGAAAAAAAACATGTCCATCCAAATTCATTAATACATGTACAAGCTTGTTACTTCAGCATCACGCCTATTTTGAGACAGGCTTTTCGTTGGCAACGCTGTGACCTTGTCACCAACAGAAAACCAGAAGGGATCACGCAACAAAACGACATTATAGGACAACACAGAACTCTGCTTTGTAACCAAAAGTTTACATTTTAACTGAGATAAAAAGATTTACGAAAAAGTAGGCTACAAGATTGAAAACAATACTGACTGGACTTACACAGACTTCGAATGTCTGTCTCAGCTCACTCGAAGGCCGCGTGTCCATCAAACCAGTAGAGGCCAATCGACCGTTTGTGGTCCGCCTCTCGGGGAGATGGTTGTGGAAATGGAGTACCGATTTTTATATTTTCACGTACTTGCAATCAGTGAAAATTCCGTTTGGTCGTGTCTGCTATAAAGAACCGAACCGACATCTCCTAACAAAACTCGCGTCGGTTGTGAATGCTGCGTACAAGCTTTTAGTCGGGCCGTGCGATGACTCTTCAGCCACAAGCCTTGCTAGAGCTTTTTTTTTAAAGTTTGATTTTAAAAAATATTCTAGAATCGACAACGGATGAATTGATGTCGTTGGTGGAGTGAAAAAAAATATCAAGTCATCCGAAGTTTTACTTACTCGTCGAAACCACAAAATCAAGAGCCATTACAGAACCATTTCCCCTGCTAAGAAATTTATTTTACTGCTGTAAAAAAAATTGTGGCGATAGGAAAGAGGAACGGTAAGTGAGCAATATTAATCTATTCCCGTCATTCATCACCGCGTGCTCTCTCTCTCTCTCTCTCTCTCTCTCTCTCTCTCTCTCTCTCTCTCTCTCTCTCTCTCTCTCTCTCTCTCTCTCTCTCTATCCCCCTTTTCTTTTTCTCTCTCTCTCTCTCTCTCTCTCTCTCTCTCGCTCGCTCTCTCTCTCTCGCTCTCACACACACACACACACAACGCGCGCGCGCGCGTGTGTGTGTGTGTGTGTGAGAGAGAGAGAGGGGGGGGGGGGTTGAAAGTGCACGTGTACTCAGGCAGCATAACGAATAGATGTAACACGTGTGCACTAACATCATGTAGATTTCTCTATGCGAAAAATTCGCTCGCTCACTGCCGCTGATTACTTTGTTGGGGCCTATTCCGGAAGGGGATGAGGGGGGGGGGGGTAATCTTTTATTCTTACAGTGTTCAATGTTTGTTTAAAAAAAAAAGAGAAACAATACATGTATCAACAAGGCGCTACCTTAGGCGGACCCTCCATAGACGGCACACGGCACACAGCACACGGCACATGGCACGCGTGCGAAATACAATTAAACACAACCATTTAGAGTTGCACACTCCATTGACGGCACTACATAGCCACGACGAAGCGTTGCGTGCCTTGCTTTGCTGCATTGCTCGTTTTTTGTGTCGTGTGCTGCCAAAATGGGTGACTACAAGCAGAGGCGAAGCGTCTATATAATCAAATAATCACTGCTTCCCTTCCTAATGTTGAAACATTGTCGCAGTCAAATTCACCCATAGACGTAAACCTCATAAATTAAATGTAGAAAGACGTTCATAATCACCAATGAACAATAGACTATGCCTAACCTTCAAAACCGTTTCATTGCCACAGAAATAGCCTGTTCGCCCCTATCGGGCCACTCCATAAGCAGTCACAAGCTTTGATTAAGTAAGCTTAAAGTGAGGCTGGAAGAGTCAACCAATAGATTTGAAGGGAACATGTGCATAGCAGTCAATCGGGCCACAGTTATAAGCACCCAGACGCGCTGATTATCTAAGCGAACTATTACACTGGTCGAGTCTACCTCACAGATGTGAGGGGAACTAACTCCTTTGACTCCTGCTACTACACTGCTAGTGCTTGTTTTTTTCCTCGACTTATTAACGTCCTATAATCAGATCGTGACCTCGATTATGACAGCGGCTCCTGGCCGCGAAAAGTTAGACAAAAAACAGCCAAATGTGAAATAAATAATTAATAATTGGCGTGCTCTACCAAAGTGTTTCAGCTGTCTGGTATAACATGCCATTGTAGTGCTGACATCTGTGCTTCTTTCCTTGGTGTTCGTGTGTTCAAATCTAAAGTTAAATTTAAGGTTAGTTAGAATAAATATTTAATTAAATACTTTCCCGATTATTTTAGCGGTTGAACAAGCATACAACATGAATTCAGGATTTGTTTTCATTCACAACTCTGAGTTGCCGCCTCCAGTGCCAGTAAGATTCTTGTGACTTGTGTGAGTGTGATATCTCCAGGCCCTATCTGGTCCCATTTCACTTTGATTACCCTGTCAAACAAGTCAGCCTTCGCCCCTGACTACAAGACAGAAATTATTGAACTTGTGAAAGACCGACCGCTTCTTTGGGACCCCCAAAACCCGACTGGTTCCCGATAATTACAACCAATAGGTTGTAGACGAGGAAGCACTAGGTTCTTCAGTTCATCATACGTACTGTATGACATTCTTGGGTAGTCGAAGAACAATGTCTCATCTCTACATCTCATCAAGGAGCTGAAAGTTCGATGAAACTCTCCTCTACTACCCCTCAATGGAAAATGTTCTCTGCTCCACATGATCCCCTTTTTCGTCTTCTTTTTACGATTATTTAAAATTGCTAACATGATCAGAGTATCTTCATCAGACAAATCCATGGTTGTGATGTGTTGTGTTGTGATGTCGTGCTGTGGGCTATGGAGGGAGGGGTATTAGCCTGTGACATGGCACGTGCCAACAAGTCACATGCCGCGTGCCGTCTATCATGGAGGGTCCGCCTTAGAGTTACAAAGTTCTATCTATCAACTTTGGCTGGTTCGAGTTACTAAGTCAAAGGGGTCAGAATCCAAATTTAATGTTATATTACCAGCTCTGTGAAATCGTAAGATTATTCGGAGTCGTTATTAAGATATTCAAAGAAAGGCGATCGAAAAAGCTTGACGTGTTGTTATGAAAGTCAAAATGTTGACATCACATTTCTCAAAACCAGGTACTGAGCAGACAGAACTTTGTCATTCTAGGGTAGTGTAGGGACGGGGTTAATGTGTCGTGAAGTAAAATTGTTAATACTCATTCCAACCAGGCGGTTTTCGCTCTGACATTGCTAATTTTGAGGCGCTGATTACGAATACGTGCATGCCAATTAGATTTTAAATCCGAACTTTAGATTATTGCCGACTACACTTCTGTTGAACTCGCTTGAGTTGATCTTTTCCTCGGGTCCCAGCACCTCTTCTTCTTCAAATTAACTATGTCAGAGCGAAAACCGCCTGGTTGAAATGAGTATTAACAATTTTACTTCTTAAAAAAAAACCAACAAAATTTTAATTAATTCTTATTCCCGCCTTGCCTGGCTTTCACTGACCTTTTGGCGTTCTATTGTCCGACATCGAGGAAACAATGAGCTGGTGACCTCATTTAGACGGTAGCG
The DNA here is from genome assembly GCF_000002075.1 of Aplysia californica. Taxonomy (NCBI): domain Eukaryota; kingdom Metazoa; phylum Mollusca; class Gastropoda; order Aplysiida; family Aplysiidae; genus Aplysia; species Aplysia californica. The sequence goes on from NW_004797523.1 coordinate 61,554, forward strand.
TCAGTGGCAAAATCGCCAAGATAATTTTTTTAATACGCGTCACTGATACGAAAGAAACAAAAACAAACAAAATGACACTTCCTGGTTGTGTATCTAGTTTTCCCATGCAGTGAATACAATCGTTGTTACTTATTGATAAAGTTGTGGGAAACGACATCTTTGTGGCTTGCCCAGCAAAGGTCCACCGTACTTCATAGTCACAGTGTGCTATTTATTACCCGTCAGATCTTATATATTATGTAGTTTTGGAAGGCGAAAAACTGATAGAAATATTTAAGTGCTAAAAGGCTATACGTTTGTTTACAAGGGTGACCAAAACCCCCCCACAGCAACAAGGACTACGACAATGGCACACAGTCGGGAAATAAGTAAGCCAGTAGGCCAAATCTAAAAGGGTCGTTTCCAAACTGCCAGTTCGTTGGAGGACACCCACACCGAAGACGAACAGACGCATCTCTTCCTGACATCTGGGGAGTGTCTACATTGGTGGACATAATCTTCGGGGGAAATCAGCAAGCTTTCACTGAAGTGTGGGGCACTTGGGGGCAGGACGGTGTTTAAATAATTTACTTGAGCCCGAGGGGGCTCAGATCGTTCAGGTAAATGGGGCGCTCTGGCCACGCCGTTAAGGCAACATGTCTGACACGTGTGACATCACTTCCGCGACCTCTAATAGTTCATGTACCTGTATTATTATTATAAATGCATCCTCTCTGCACCAGGATCAAACGGTCTCACACCAGCTCTTTACCTGCAATGCACTTAACGATCTACCTGTAGTACCAGGTACATACCTATTTCCCTTCATGTCAAGTGCACTATAGACTGTACAGGAACAAAACGCAGCGGATAGAAACCTAAAAACGCTTTTGTCATATCGACAAGGCCGAAGGGCTCGAACTCGGAAAGATGCTGGATCTGATGAGTAAAGTGAAAGTACAATGTAAAGTACAGCAGCACTGCCCTGAATTACTTCAAAGACTCAGAGCTCACCTTCAAGGCAAAAATAGCGAAGACCATGCAATACAAAGTTTGACTAAAGAGAAGAATATTAATAAAGCAAAAAAAGACATTTTGAGCAAGGAAAAATCAAGACAGACAGCCAGAAACAACAGAGGGTAAGAACAGAAGTCTTGACTTAGGAGTACCAGGACATTACCATTGCACACTGACAATGTACATGCCGTCTACTTAGTGTAAGACTTTTTGTTTTTGTTTTAGTAAAGGTATTACGGCGCTCACAACTGCATAAGGTCATATGGATGCCAGAAGATTAGTAGAGGTGTTACAAGAGAGTAACAAACATAAAAAAGAAGAAGGGGAGATAAGGACGATAGATGTTTGATAGGAAAGAAGAAGCAAGCCACACCAGAGCACCCGCCAACCACCCACTAAGACTTTTCGGGGGGTAAGAATTTTACGGTACTTGCAACACAATAAAGTCATATGAGTGCCGAAGATTAGAGGCGTTACAAGAGCTGTTTTAGTAAGTGTTTTACGGCACTTACAAAACAATAAGGTCATATAAGTGCCGAAGATTAGAAGTGTTACAATTACAAGAGAGTAACAAACACAAAACAGAAGGAGGGGAGAGAAAGATGATAGATGTTTGATAGCAAAGAACGAGCAAACCACACCAGAGCACCCTGCAACCACCCACTGCAAGACTAACATACATCACTTTTCAAAACGGCTGATGACCAAGTCTTACACTTAACAGTCGATGACCTAGTCTTACACTTAACAGTCGATATGTACTCGTGTATGCACGCACACACCCACAAAAGCAGATCATGAGGTGAAAATGTTGAGTTTTTACACACATGTTTAATGTTTTTCCGTTCTCACAATAGACACTTAAAAAACAACAAAGCATGACATAAAGATCCAAAAATAAGTACATGTACAAATCAAATAAAGTCAGTGAAACTTTGGAAAATAATCATTATCCCCCCCCCCCCCCCACTACACTTTAAAAAGAAAGGGGAAAAAAAGAGAAAAAAAACCTTTACAGCTGCAGTGAACTCCCCTGCATAATAATAAAACCAACACAAAGAAAACATGAACAATCTGAGCAAACGTAGCAACAACAATTAAATATTGTTACTAAACAAGCCACTGGGTTTATGGCAACTTAAAAAATGAGATACAAATAGTGCAGAGTGGATGGGTCCCTGGGGCCAGACACACAAGGGTTTTCTTCCCCGTCAGTTTCCCCGACTTATTTCACAAAACCATGTCATGGCTGACACCACTGCCCCAGTGACCCACAACAATCTCAGGAACGACAAAAAAAAACCAAAAAGCAAAAACAACAAAACAAAACCCAACCCGCAAATAATGAAACATAACTCAATCATAAGTGCTTTTTTTTTGGTGTGACTTCCCTGAAACAGAGACGCAAAATGAATCTCAACACAATTTTGGTAAAAAACATCGAGATGACAAAAAAAAAAAAGCTGACTGCACCTGCTTTCACAGATCAACAAATCTCTTTGGCTCTGACCAGATGATTAAAAATTCTAAATCGCTATCACAATCTGCTTACTCTGAATATTCTTGCAAAATAAAAGTCTGGGGCGCGCACTTGACAAAAGAAACAACACTTAAAATCTGGACATAAAGCAGCATCCCATGGTGGGACAGATAAAAAGACACACAAGAAAATTCATTGAAAATGTTCAAAACCTTCAGAGTCTAAAAACTTTCCCTCTGCACGAGACCGCCTGTCGTGTGCGAACCCCAGCCCATTGTGAAACAAGGCTGCTCAAGCAAACAGTGCATAGGAAACAACAAAATTTTCAGTTCCTATCAGATTGCTTGTCAATTCACAAACTGACAAAGTTTTCGCACATTCTTCCAAGGAATATGAGTTGCTAAATCAAGAGATAAAGAAATAGATATATATAAAAGCAAAGTCAACATTGGTAAACTGGATCTTCCTCCCCTCCCAGCTGTTTAATCTCAAACCCACCGGGCTAACAATTTTGATCTAGATTTCTAGCATCAGTTCTCACTGACGACAACACCATCAACAACAACAACAACCGCTTCATCTTTGGCTTCAGCAAAACCAATGACCATTTCCTCCTCCTCAACATGAAAGTAAAATCCACAGAGAGTAGCAAACAAAGATTGTACATCATTAATAAATAGTTGAAGGACTGGCTGTTGTACATAAGCATTCAATTCAAAATCAAAGCTCTATGTCAAGTACCTTCAGGGCAAAATTCTCAATACAGACACAACACACCTGACTTAGTGTTCTGGACAAACACATACTCCATAGAACGACAACAAAAGTCAACAACCATGCAACGTAAGACAAAAACAATGTCATTTCCTCTTACACTTTTCCTGACAACACATTCAATCAAGAAAAACACAAGACAACTTTCCTCAACATCTGGCATTTATACAACTCGGAAGTGATCTCCTCACACTGATGGAGTCTCGGGCACACTATCAGCCGAGGGTCACACATAAAAATAAAACATGGCTCCAACAACATATGTCAGGTCTACAGACAACCACTTTTTGATTTTCTCCATCAATAGAACAGAGCCTGGAACAGAACAGTCCACAAACCTGCACTAGTTCACGATGAAAGAATTTCATTCACAGAAATATGAGGAGATAAAACAAATACAAAGGGCAAGGGAAAAAGAAATAATACAAAAAGGTGGTCATTTTGCAATGTACAATAGCTGCGGTATAAATAAATGTCCAGCCGCGACCCTGAAAAGATGTAAGATGACAGAATTTAGAAGAAATCACAAGGACGGCTCGTCAAAGACTGCGCTCCCAGGCTCTGCAGCATGAAGAGGTGGCCACTCTGAGACGAAAGACAGGCCAATGACGAGGGCAGGACACTTTCAGGCACAATGGAGAAAATGGTGGTCTACCTCGCAGCAACAGAACCACAGCCCTGCTCTGTGTGAGCCACCTACAGCCCGACAACAGAATCACTTGACCACATCTGTCTCAACAGAGCGTGAAGGGTAACAGACACGTAGAAGAGGGGAGATTGACAGCATCACACCAGTCTACCCCCGAGTGTCCGGAGTGAAGCGACCGGCCCCCATCCCCCATCCTGCCACAGAGCATACCCAGAAACATCCGACTCCACCTGGAGCTCTACTCAGCTCAGCAGGGAGAAATAGAGAGAACCAAAGGAAAAGATTCCGTCCCCATACACACAATCCAAAGGCAATTAAACTCAATTAAGTTTTTAAAAATGATGTGCGACCGACTGATAAGGAAATTTGTCCGTAGTCTATGAAGCCCTTCTGTTTCTTCTTTTTGTCACTTTCGTTTGCTTGGCCAAGGCAAGCCATTTACTAATGCTGAGACAACAGCCGAGGGGGAAGTCATGTGACCTCTCCGTGCCTGATGGACAGAGTTACTGGGATTTGCTCTTCTTTCCCTCCAGTTTGGTGTAGTATTCCTTGAACTGACGGTCAGTGCCAAAGATTTTGTCCCACCAGGTGAATGTGGAGGAGTAGTTGCCTGTGAAGTTGTAGTGGTGGAAGTCGTGGAACTTGGCACCTGAAATTAAACAGATAACATTGTCAGTTGTAAGAGTGGATAATGTTGAAGATTTATTTTTTGAGAGTAAGTTTTACTGCAGTTGTAAGACAAAAGGATCATATAAGAGCAGAAGATTAGGTGTTACTACAAAGTAACATAGCAAGAAAAGGAGGAGAGATAAATACCAAAGATATTTGATAAGAAAAAAAAATTGCAAACCACTTCAGAGTGCCAGACAGCCTCCCACTAACACTGTAAGTTGTGAAAACCAATGGTCGAACAAGATATTTGAAATTATATACATGTCGACAAACAATGGAGAAAACTTTACAAAGGTAAAACCTGTCACATTTGGTTATAAAAGTAACTTTAAGATACTGTGTAGACTTCGGTTAATACAAAACAATATATACTCCTCATAACAAGGGACATTCAAAACATTTCTACTGAAGGCACTCGTCTGTTTATCATACATGTTTTGAGTATTACTATCCCAGGAAACCTTGAAAAGCTAGAGATATACATTCATTCAACAAAAAAGAATGACCTTTCATGATGCTACATATGGACATAAAATAATATGTCATTCTCTTGAGTGGTGCACATTCTTCATTTCTATCTGTATTGCATAATCATGAATTAAATTCACACTGTCAGAGACCTCAAATTTTTCAAAGACATCAAAACCTTTTTTAAGCTCATCGCTAATAGTGACACTTTTGACTTAGCATAAAACTAATACTTTTGTTTACTGAAACCACTGAAATTTAGAATAACAACAGTACCCTGGTATTCTACGGCACAAAATTCAAAATAAAAACACTTTTCATACTAAAGAGCTCTTTCCAGTATTATTAGAAAGCAAAAGGGTTCACGTAACTACCTTAACCAACCGATATCACATATCAGAGACAGTTACGCAACAAAAAATTCTGAAAGTAGAATGGCACATCTACCATAACTGTTACTTGCCAGTGATTTAAAAAAAACCCATAGGTATGATATTTGCCCTCAGTGGCTTAGAGGAAAGGCAAATCTTACAACCTGTGACTAAACCAACACATCTGCATTGAAAACAGCACATTCCAGGCAGTTACACCACAACAAACACAAAACTCACCATAAGACTTGGTGACATGTGCAAACTGAGTAAGCGTAACTTGAACAAATCATTTAGTTGCGGTTTTTGTAAGATTTTTACAGTATTTGCAACACAAATAGATTATATAAGTGCCAAAGCTTACAGGTGTTACTAGAGAGTAACATACAAACAAAAGAAGGAGGAGAGATATAACTGACCATATTGATATTGGATAGGAAAGAAGGAACAAACCACACTAAAGTACCCAGCCTTCATCCATGCACAAACCATGTGACTCACCTCCATAGAAAGGAATCAAGTGGAAGACGTTCAGGTAGGGGATGTCGTAGCCGCTGTGAACGTCGATGGTCTCAAACAGACGCACGGTGACCCAGGCCCAGAGCAGTATCAAGTGGTTGGCCAAGAGCAAGATGCCAATGAAAAATCCCATGCCCAGGACTGGAGGGAGAGGGGGAAGCAAGGATGAATAAAAAGATTAGATAGGAAATCTCTAAAACGCTCAAAATATATATTTTAAAAATTGCACAGTCTTCACCAGACAAATTTAAACGCCTACAGTCCCTATAAACAACAAACAGCGATTATTTCACCCCCCCAGGCAATGGTACTGACTGAAGTGTCTTTAGGCCATTCCCAAAGTAGGGGACATTAACCATGTTCTTATGCATAGTAGGATTGTAATTGTAAATGTCATGCTCATAACAGTGCCTGAACTGCAACAGGGAACTGCTGCATTTTCTTTCCTAATCCTTACTATCGTCATTTTGTCCCCTACTTCTTTTGTATGTTTGTCACACTCTTGAGACCCGCTATTTCCGGGGTGCCTTGATAGTCGAAGCAGACTTTGTGCTGTTGAAGCTAGAGAGGTGAGCAGAGTAAGCCTGATTCCCTGTAATGACTTCTCTGTTGACATCCACCCATTGGCGCTCATATGACCTCATAATGCAGTTGCGAGCGCCGTAAAACCTCTACTGAAACATCCTTTTCGGTATTTATAAATTATATGTTTGGTACATATATATCATGTTAGTATGAAAAACACATATGTTGTTAACTGATGCTCAAGCCAGGCACCTCAAGTCCCCCCCCCCCTCCCCTCCCAAAAAGAATCTATGTCGTCATCAACTGACTGCAATTTCATCACAGGATAAGAGCCCTTTCTGTGCTTGATAATGTGCAAAGAGCACACTGACTTCCCTGGGACACATATCGACTATTTAGTGTAAGACTCTGCCATATACCATATTAAAAAGGGACGAATGATGGAATCTTACCCTGACCAGTCGAACAAAAGTCTATAAATGCAGCCAGCATGGACAAGCACAATAACATTGTCATTATAAGTATTGTTAAACACATCAACTTCCTAATCAAATACACTACTACAAATAGAATTGTCAAATCTTATATCTACAGAGAGCACATTTCAAATTCAAGACATTGTTTCTCTACCTGCCTATGCCTTTTAAAATTAGATTCCTGCAAAAAGTAGCCTACAGTAGTAAATCACAATCCTTGACAGACACAATTTCGTCAAACACACATGAACATACTTACTCAAAGTTTCCAAAGGATGAGCATACTCAGCTGTCATGCCAAATGGAGACTGAAACATTGAAAGTATAATTTATTACATGTAAACCATGTTAACTCACTACAGTAGCAATTCATACAACAAATTTTAAAAACCACCATAAAATAAATAAATTTGTTAAAAACCTGTCTGTTCAAATACACTGATTTAACACAGGATAGGGGGGGGGGTTGTCTCTGATATCAGAAATTGTCATCCACGTAAATGTACAGGGTCTCTTTATAAATAAACTCATTAGAAAGAGACAGTGTGTGCACTTCAACAGAGAAGGACACTCCACATGTTCTACAAGCCAGGCAAGTTGAAATGTTGCCACTGACACAGGGAACACAAACTTTAAGAGGAAATATGAGCACAGTAAAATATTCATAAATTTGTTGTATGGTCTGAAGAGCCTGAAGCTATTATCTATCTATCTATATCTATATCTATATCTATCTATCTATCTCTCTCTATATATATCTATATCTATCTATCTATCTATCTATCTATCTATCTCTCTCTCTCTCTCTCTCTCTCTCTCTCTCTCTCTCTCTCTCTCTCTCTCTCTCTCTCTCTCTCTCTCTCTCTCTCTCTCTCTCTCTCTCTCTCTCTCTCTCTCTCTCTCTCTCTCTATATATATATATATATATATATATATATATATATATGGTTGAAATATGATGTGCAGTACAAGATCTGGTATTTTCACACTTGCAGAATAGTGTTGTGGACTCCAAGATATGTATATATTTACAAGCTTACAGCATGGTGTGTTGCTACTGACATAGTACGACCACACATAAGTCACACCATGGAGTACATGACTAGGTATATACCTGGTAGTGGTGGTGGACCTTGTGGATGTGCTTGTAGATACGTTTATCGTGAAGTGCAGAGTGCAGGAAGTAGTGCCAAGTGTCCTCAATCACCGCACAGCCAAACACTCTCAACGCAAGGTTGTACCTGGCAAATAAACACAAAGGAATGAATCAACAACTCAATTACAGTCGAGTTTGAGGACGGAAAAAACAAATCGAAACATTAACAGTCATTTGTTTGCATTTTAAGTACAAAGAATAGTGTCCACACAATAATTACTTAGCCCAGGGAAAAAATAAAACAGACAAACGATAGCAACAGAGGGGAAAAAAAAAGAAAAAGGACCTACTACTGACACCCTCCAACCACAGCCAAGACTTTAGCTCTAATCAGAACAACAAACCACAACAGGATACAGCCTACAGTTATTTCTACAACATCATAGATGTTTGTAGTTCTAGTCAGAGCAAAGGAAAACTCCATAGACTGAATAGGCAATTAACACGACGGTTAAAGAGAGGTTATTACTGGTACAAGAATAAACAGTTCAATACAAACTTCCCTAAGCCAGATTTAAGACTTTTTTTTTAATGGTAGAGGGTTTTACGGCGGTCGCAACTGCATAAGGTCATATGAGCGCCAAGGGGTGGGTGTCAACAGAGAAGTCTTTACAGGGAATCAGACTTAGACTGCTCACCTCTCCAGCTTCAATAGCACAAGGTCTGCTTCCACTATCAAGGCACCCCAAAATAGCAGGTCACAAGAGAGTGATTTAAACATACAAAAGAAGTAGAGATAAAAAAGGACAATAATAAGGATCAGGATAGAAAAAGCAGCAGTTCCCTGTTGTAGATCAGGCACAGTTATGAGAGTGACATGAGTCAGCCCATTTACAATTCTACTATGCTTGAACGAGAAATGTCCCCCTTTAGGGAATGGCCTAAAGACACTACAGTCAGTGGCACTGCCCCGGGGGGTCAGATTCAAGACTAGGTATCTAAAATAAAATAAACAAAACAAAAAAACCCCACTTACAAATGAATGAACACTTTGGGAGCTGCAGAAAAACAAAAATGAAAAGCAAACTTCTCCCCTCCCTCTTTTATAATTAACCAAAATAATAAGCAAGCTACACTGTACCTGATATATAGTTGTGAAAGGGGCAGCCATACCAGTGGTTTCTGCACAGCTTTTGGGACTCAATAAGGGATGCAAAGTCTCAGATAGAAAATATCCAGTAAGTGTTAGCCACCATCTTTTACTTTGTCATTTACAAACATCTAGCACTTCCCATCCCACCCCACCTCCGAACCCAGCACTCACCATGTTGGCATTTCCTCCCAGCCATAAGGGATGTTGAAGAACTCTGTGAAGACGTATGTGCCTGCAATCAGCGGAAGCTAAGAAAAACACAGAAACAGATAATGAAAACCCAGACATCTGTAGTAGTAGCCAGAGGTATCTGGAACAGTGGCATACTGGTTACAATATCATCAACACAAGAGACCTCCGAAAGGGTTTTCCTACAATACTACGGAAGGTTTCCACTATGGAATAAAGCAAATACGTGGAAATAAAAGTATTTAAGATGACTCATAAAAGGAATGATTCGTTACCATATGTGTACCATGTAGTCGAAGCATCATAAATAGTCAGTCTCAGCAGAGTCGCAACACCCCCAATCCTTTCACCTAAATGCAATCCCATCGCTGTTGAGTAATTCATCTTTTCCTATGGATTCAACCGGGTGCCCAAAGGACAAGAGTCAGGCTTAGCCCATCAAATTCCACTTCCCTCACCCCTCTACCTCCTCCCAAAAAGCAATGATCAGCCTCAATCAACTCATTCCAACTGAACACATCACTATCAGTCAAGACAAGACACTTGACCAAGTTGTCATCATTCACTTTATTCTACTTATTACGCTTTTCCTTCAGTCAAAGACTCTGGATGTGTCAGACAACTATTGTTGGGTGTGCACCTGATATGTTCACAATCAAACACAATGCCCTGTCACTGGGCGCTGCCTTGTATTCCCACCAACATCACAGCTTCTTAAATTCTGTATGGACTGTGGTCTTCCAGCCAAGAATATTAACTCCCACCACAGTCTGGTTAGTTGATGTAAACATGACAACTTAAAACCTTCATTTTGCCCAGCCCGCACATACAAAAGATAAAATTATTGCCTTTTATCAGTATCATACTATCGCAGCAATGGGACAAAAAGAGTTTAATAAGGTCGTTTGTTTCATGACGTCATTTGCAAAACAACAACAACAAAAAAAACCTCCATTTTTCAAGAACTGTATCATGGTACATTGTACAGCTTGAATATTTCTTTAATTTGAAACTCTGGTATTTTGCTGTAAAAATGTTGAATTTTTGCTGAAACTAATACTACGTAACATCTTTTCAAAACAAAGAAATGCTTAACTTTACCTGAATGCAAAAGTGATTGAACATCAAGAGCTTGAAACATTTCCACTGGCCATCAAACGTCTCAGGTCGATTCTGTGGACACAAACCTTGTATCAGAATTGTCAAGATCTTCTCAAACTTATATTACCTCTTTATTCTGCATCATTTGGGTTCACACAGTGCATACGACAAAAATCATTTTACTACTCAATGATGCTTTGCAAGCCTAGAATTTTAGTATTTTACATTTCGAATACTAGATATTACCTTACAAATCTGAAGTAAGGCTGAAAGACAGCAGAAAGGCAGTAAGGAGCCATGAGTAACAGTAGAAAGTCAGGAGTAAGGAAGGGAGGAAAGGGGGTGAGAGAGTGAAGAGGAAAGTAGATGGCAGGCAAACCAAACCTAGAGAACAGGAAAAAAAGACAAAGGAGAAAATTTTAGAGAAGAACATGTTCTCTTCCCGAGTAGTTTTCAGCCCAGTGAACTTTGGACTGAGAGGCACACATCACTTTAAAAGACAAGGACAGATTTCTCTATAACCAAACAAATATACACACTAATGAAACCAAACTTCTCCTATAGGTAGGGCAATGCCCACTTTAGGTGTTGGTCAAGATTTCTGGAAACCCCCGAAATTTGGGTTAGCCAACTTGTTCCTTAAAAGCGACCATATCTCTGATACGGGGTGCCCACTACGGATGGGATCGGCTGATCGGGCCGATCGTCCGACTCGATCGCCTCAAAAACAAACCGTAAACGTGTATGGGCGATCGGCCCGATCCAGCTGTAGTGGGCATCCCGTATTAGTATTAGACCACGAGAGCCCCGACATTTCAGTTGAGTCGGCATTTTTGCACACAAATTATAATGTTTAAGCCTAAACGTTATTTAAAAAACAACAAAATGCTTTCTTCTTCTTAAATTTCCCAATATAATTGTGTGCACTTTTCTAGCAGATATAATCATAATAATCTAAAAGCTATAGAACCAATAGTTCAGTAAGTTAATACAGATCTGCAATCAAAAGCATTTAGTTTCTATATTTATAGAATGTTTTTCAACTTTCATGAACCAGAAGAACTCAAAATTATTTAAACTTTTCATTAATTTTACCTCTTGGATTTTGAATCGGCGCATGAAAGGCATAAACTGAAACAGGATTCCCGGCAGGCAGGCAGCAAAATACACCAGCTGAAACAAATGCGGAAAAAACCCCAGAACAATGAAGCAAGTAAAATACAGAGATAATAATGACATGATATTAGATACACCTGAAAATTTCTCCAACACAATTTGAACTTTTAAGCATTTGTATCAAATCCTGAAATTAACTTACTGACTGCCATTACCCACACTGTGCCACTAAGATCCAGGCATTAAAAGAAACACTGGATCCGCACCCCTGTCCGTTTCCATTTCTTCGGTGCTTGTTTGCACTATTCACTGACCAGCAGTTGTGGAGAAGGAAGCCATGCTATTTCATGTCTGTTTAATTTGGTAGTTGTATCCCAAAATTTTAACTCAAATCAAATGTGAAGTCAGTCCGGTTGTATGGATGTGAGACATGGTACGCATCTCAGACATGATATATATATAAAGAGGATCCAGGTTTTCTAGAACAAGTGTCTGAGGACCAGATGGACAGACAGGATCACCAATGAGGAAATATTAAGAAAAACAAGACAGAGCCCAGTCAGCGATGAGGCGGGAAGAAGGCGTTGGCGATGGATTGGACTGATTGGACATACTTTTAAGAAGTCAAGCAGCTGCACTGCAAGGAAAGGATTAGACTGGAACCCAAATGGTAAAAGATCAAGGGGAAGCCCCCATGTGAAACCTGGAGAAAAGTCACGGAAATGGATGAACAAAAAAGTGGGAAGACATATAGTGACATCAAGTCATCAAGCGATTCGCCCAGTATCTATATAGGGAAAGGTGGAAAGTGTTTGTTCATATGGCCTATATCCTGATCCAGGGTGAAAAGGGCAATGATGATCCCTCAACTCTTTATCTCCAAGGGGGGTAAACCCATTACGCCAGGGCCCTTTTTGGTGTTAACTCTACAAATGATAAAAACGTCAATAAAAGAGTCATTAAATCGAAACTAGCAAAAACCTATTTTGATAGTTCTTCATCTAATGAATGAACTTCCAGTATAAGAGACCTGTTTTCGGCAATGGCCAAAAAGTAATTTGATGTCCAAGTGGTCGTAAAGGAATGTGCCAGAGCCACTGTCAGCTGCTCACTGGCAGAGTGGTTCTGACCACGAGCCACTGGGAGCGGCTTGCCGGAGATACAGAGTTAAAATACATCAATGAGTGTAACATTTTTGTGGGGTTGTCTGTTGGTGGTTTTTTTTTTTGGGGGGGGGGGGGGGGGCAGGTGAGATTCAACAGGTATTTTGTAGATCTGGCACAGCATTTCGCAATTTTAGGTTGTAGGCCCTACCAGACAGATCATCATCGTCCAGCCTATAATTGAAAAACACTCGTTTCTTTGGATTTTGATACTGAATTGAACAGCATTTACCAGATGCGGTCATAAAACTGACTGACAATACTTAAATCCCAATTATTCTGTTAAAAAGTGCTTTGTAAAGTTGCTTGCATTTCTATGAAGTCTTCCTCAACCACTGGCTTTTAGTAAACTCCTGAGTTTATGTAGTCCATATTTCAAAAATACACAGTCATAGCATAGTGAACGTAGTTTGCAGGCTCATGTTCACAGTGCCCTGAATGTAGTTTGCAATTTACGAATGATCTTGCTCACTTCACCCCCTACACTTTTCCCTTATTTTGCTTCTTTTTTTCACCCCCTCCCACCCGTCTTCCTGCCTTGGCCTTCTTTTAACCATTCTCACTTGTTTCTTCGAACGACTTTTATATTCAAATTGTCAAGCATTTCCGGGTCCGCACAGGGAAAGAGGATCAAAAGTCGTGTTCCGCACCCTGAGTGAGCAAGGCCTTGTCGAACATAGCTGTTTCGCTGAGCCCGCCTTCCCCTTCCATAACTCCGTAGCATTCGGATCACGCTGCATTATTTTTCACGCGAGTAGGCCTATTCTTGAGCTGTTTCCTCATTCACTTTGAGCAACCGTAGTGTTTTAGTCGTGCCTCTCTGTGCCAAAGGTGGATGATTCAGGGCGCCATGAACGTAGTAGATCTACTGCGTTTCAAATAGCAGAGAAGTAGGCCTACATGACACCTGTAGTAAAAATGTATCCTTTCAATGAAACGCAACATGATAAAAATGATAATAGAATCTAATCTAATAACCTAACAATTATTTGAGAAGAACTTCCGGAACGAGCAACCACCCCAACAAACACAATAGTACTAGGCTATACTATAGAGAAAGGTTAGAACTAACCTTGGCCCAACCCCTACCCCAAACCATGTCCATTAGAGTTGGGGCGAGCGGACGGACGGGTTCATTACTCGCGGACTCAGTCAGAGTGAACGGGTAATGGACGGCCATGAGAGCGAACTGCGAACCTCAAGACAGTTCGTTCTTTTTTAGTCCGCTCCACAATTTGACTCCTCAGCGAGCGGACTGCGGACCTCAAGCCAGTTCGTTTTTTTGGTCCACTCCACAATTTTATTCACTGGGCGGGCGGGCAAACGGACGAACTCTAGCAGACGAGATACTCGACACGAGATTAGACCCATCGTCTATTGTTGTTAATTAGGCCTAATGTTTCAAGCCACTAGCCTAGCGGTGCCACAGGGAGTGAGAGAGGCTGCGTAACCTTTCACCTCGTGCGTGGGGCACACTGTGTACGTTCCAATTATCGCAAAGGCCGGGGGCGGAAATTTCCGCCATGAACGTCTAGCTACAATGTGAGGCAAGATGGTGATTTTTTAATTAATTTTGGGGAGGCGGGGGGTTGTAAGTTGTAGGCAATGGAAGGATTCGCTCCCGTCCGTCCATCCGCTTGAATGCACGGTGTCTCTAGGTCCACCCGTCCGCTCGCTCGCTAAACGAACTGTTGTCTCTGTCTGATGTGTAGCGAGTAGCGAACTACTCTTCACAAACGGACGGTTCGTTACCTGTCTGTGTGCTGGTAGTGCCAGTGAGTAGTTCATTACTCGCGGACGCTAATTTTGCGAGGCCGATCCAACCCTAATGTCCATAACCCTCTATTCTACTGTGTTTCATAATAGTCGCTTGTTATGACATAAATATGAATTCCTCTCATTTATTTGTGCCTGCTTTGATTAAGCCTAGATCTAGAATCTAGATCTAGATCTAGTCCTAGACTTTAATAGAGAACTTTTGAAATTGATATAGATCTATAGATCTAGAATCTAGATATAATATACGGCAGCTCGGGGTGGGATTTCAACCCACGTAATGGCACGTATACTGCTGTTGGCTAGGGACTGTGGTAAACACATTTGGAATCATTCTAAACAGGAGATAAATAATGTCTATGTTCATGGCAAAGATTTAGTCTGAAAACGGGAAGATTGAAGAATACCGGACCACTCGTACATTATTGCGCGAGAAAGTGGGGCGGGTGGTTGGGGTGGAGGAGGGGGGAGGGGGTTTCAGGGGGGACCCCCCTGACAAAATTTTAATGAATAGATCTACCGGTCCGAGATTCTCCATTGAGAGAGATGTAATACGGGGAAATTATGAATTCCTAAGGTTGAGACATAGGCAAAGTCAGTCCGCTGGTCCGGTATTCTTCAATCTTACCCTGAAAACAAGCAAAGGTCGTCATTTATCCTGGTGACTGTAATGAGAAAGCTCAAAACTCAGAAAAACATTGGAAAATGAATAGAGGGCCTACGGAATTTTATACGTTTCCTCATTCTCACCTCGTGAACGATGAGAGAACCCCATGTTGCGATTTGGAACTTTGTGTAGTGCTTGTTCATGTAAGTCCAAGCTTCTGCAAACTGTTCTTTAATTGGATTTTCCGGTAAGTACTCCAAAAACTGCTCTGGCCTCAGAAACTGAGCAACGGTTTCGTTCTCCATGGTGCCTGCCAGTGATGCCAGCGACTGAAAGACTGAAAGAATAGGGGTTGGGTCAGGGTTGACTGAACTGAAGACTCTCGCTCAGCCCACACTTGCCAGTTAATTCGCAGAGTTGTCGTGGCAAAATAATAATCAGTGAACGTTTTTACATAATCATTGTTGGTTTTCTCCTGAAAATATCTATATTTCTCAGAAATAGTTTTAAAAAACCCAATAATAACAAGAATTTGTTAAAATGTATATTCTAATATAGCTTCAAACACTTCAAGTAATAAATTGATGAAATCTTTTCGAGGTCCTACTTGGTAGCTTGTTATATCACCAGAAGAGCAGCTGATTTATGCGTCACTGAGGGAATCCTTGCTGGAATAAATTCTGATCAATGATTGGCTGGCTGTCCATGGTGCGATGTCCCTCGACCTAGATAAATTTCGCAGTGTGTGATACCGATCACGTAAGGGGATAGGAATAATAGCCCTTTTAAAACCTGATCTTTCTCTTTCTCCCTTAAGTTTGCTATCAGCATGCGGTGAGAGGGTCTTTCAAATGAAGAGTAGCTGAAACCCTATTCCTCGGAAACGGCAAACCGCCATAAGCTTTGAATGAATGATCGACTGATTTCTCAGCTCCCCGAGTAGTGACAACGGGCCCGCCCAGTTTCATAACGTCGGTTCCACGTCGAGATTAGCGCGCCTACCCTCAGATCTAGGCCTGTGCCCCCAAAACCGTCGAAAATTGTTGTGTGTTGCAAGATTTTGTGAGACCCGGCTCCTGTTGAGAAATTTAGGTTGCGCTCAAAAGGACGTTAGCCCAGGCTAGAATCCTTTGCTATGCCAAATATTTTTTCCCCTCGGCCCGTGTTGAATCATGTTTTTTTAAAAAGCAAATTTTTAATGCGTAGTGTTTAATGTTACTGAAGATTCGTTACAGTGTCAAATTTATCATGAATTTAATACTGAACACCTTGCTGGTCTGGTGTTAGATAATAATATTTTTTAATGAAAAAAACCACCTTAATAAATGTGACAACTGTGTAAACTAACCTGACTAAAATGGCGATTATTATCCTTAAGCTCGTTAAGCGTAAATTATAAAATTAAGTGCTGTATATGTTAAAAATAACCCCAGGCCGCGATGCTCGGGCAAAGGAGGGTTGACTGGCTGACTTCGTGCATGTGTGGTATGTGCCACTTTAAATGATGACAACTGTTCATCTAGGCTAGTTTTGAGAGAGAGAGGGAAAAAAGAGGGGGGGGGGGGCAGCAGTGGGGGTTAAGGTCAGTACTATATTGGTTTCTGTAGGCCTACTTAATAATACTCACCTGAAAGTCATTAATCTGCACTCACCATTTTTGACAAACGAATATTCTCATTTCTCTCGGCATTCTCAGTGCCAATATCATCCCGAGCGGGTAAAGTCTTTATTTTTTCCGCCCACCCCTAGTTGGCTATGCGAGTATACCAGTTGACCTTTTTTCATTTTTTAAAAGAAATTATTGCTGACACATCACTTGGGGTTAATTTCAGCTTAATTTACGTAACTGTGTGGTCTACATTTCAACATGTTATCAGTCTGGTATCTCATCCGTGGAAATCGAAAGTCGTGACATGTGGCATGTAGGCCAGTGACGGTGGGAAGCGAAGGGCTCACGGGTTTTAACGCCCTCCCCATCCCTCAACTCTATCCCAAAGTAAATGAAAGTTTCTTAAATGACTAAATAAGCAACTGAAACCGTTATGACAGCAGGCAATGAACACAGAGTGATCAACTTGGTGGCTTGTTCGTTTATTCAATCACTGTTGTCACCGCTTACAACTATAGTAATCTAACAGCCAATCTTTACGGCTCAGCCAAGTATGAGCCCGTTCCCACGGACCTTCGTTAATGAAAATCTTCTTGTAAAAAAGGTAGAAGATTTGAAAAAAAACAACAACACTGTACTGAGGGCTCACGCTCTCCTAGTCCTGACAATGAGGTGAAAGTTTACGAGACACTTTCCCCCCTGAGACACAGTTACCTATGCGCTCATTGGACCTTTGTTAGGTGCGTCCTACTTTTCGCGAATACCCAGCCTTATTCAGTTCATAGATGGAAAGGGTTTGAAGTGCCGAGTGTACATTGTTTGCGTTTGTGCCGCTGAGATTTAACAGTACTCACTTTGAATCAGATGAAATTAGAAGAAATTCGGAGGTGAAACGGCTTGGTCCACACCTTCCAGAAAAATTTAACCTAATTAGAAAAAAGAGATTGAAGACAAAGGTGACTCTTCTCGTTTGAATGGTTCTCAAAATGCTGTGACTCTCCGTGAGTGTTGAAAAACCATCACTGTTTTGTACTTATTGCTTGTTATTTTGTGGTAAAGAGGTGGAAGCAACCGAGGCCCCACCCAAATTTTGGTCCACCCATCGCCGCTGATGCAGGCAGCTTGTTCAGGCAACTGCCGGGGTGTAATGTAGCTTTCTCATGAACCGTCGCAGAGAGAAAACATCTAGAGCGTGGGCGTTTGTATCAAAATTTAATGTAGAATAATTATGTGTTATAGGGTGCGGGGTGATGACGGTATTTTGCCGATTACGGAACAAGTTAAACCCAAAGTTTTGAGAGAGAGAGA
>NW_004797523.1:81633-82720 GCF_000002075.1 Aplysia californica
CACACACACACACACGTGTACACACACACACATACACACACACACACACACACACACACACACACACACATACACACATACACATATACACACACAGACGGCAAAAAGACGGTTATGAAAGCCAGACATCTGTTATACATTGTGTATTCTAATTAATGCAAAGATAAATTTCATGGACTCCCTTGAACGCAACTGTTTCAAGCAAACAGAAGCAACGGCCGTCTCCCGGTCTCGCAACCCTTGCGAACTCGGACTTGCAATTTTCTTCCCGTCAAAGTGAAACAACAGCTGCCGTAGTGAATGGCGGAAAATCATTTTCAGTCATTTTCCTTGAATTTTAGCCTATTTAAAAGCTGTTAGTGTTTAGGGCGAGTTTTCAATGAAATTTTCTGCGTTCTGTGTTTAAATAGTTGCTGATACCAAGCAAATTTTTATGGCAAAAATATTGATCAACATTTTTTAATCTCTAAACTTCACATGTGCAAAATGTTCCAAATCCTATTATATTTTCACAAAGTGTATCCACTTGTTTTATCATGTGATATTTTGAAAATACCGTTTAAAATGGGCAGGCTCCACGGCTGGACCAATCGAAAATATTAAAAGAGGTACTCGGGGTATAAATCAGATAATCAGGGGAAGCTACTCTACCAAAACTAATGCTCCATTAAAAATTTAAGCAGTTGTTACCCTTGTAATAAAACTCGCTTTTCATTACCTCCACTTCGGAACTGCGGAATCAACACAGAACTGCTCGCTAACTCAAGCACATTGTCTAAAATGATCAGACACTGACAAACTGATCTATAGAACCCCAAAACAAAATTATAAATCATATGGCCAGCGTTCCTTTTTCTTCTCTGGTCCCCATGTATGGATCAAACTCCAATATAAGAAAAGAAGTGACCCTACTATTCACATTTAAAAACACAACAACTATTGAAGCATTACATATTATGCACAAATGCTTTCGTGTCACAACGATGAACTGTTACTTTTTCTGATACAGTACATGCAAGTGTATGCCTGACCGTCAGACTGAAGAAATAGTTCATATTGTGTGTGTGTGTGTGTGTGTGTGTGTGTG
>NW_004797523.1:84845-90681 GCF_000002075.1 Aplysia californica
CCACCCTCCGCATATCTCTCCCCCACACGCATCCCATCTCTAGGTCCCAGATGTCCACGCTGTGTCCCACATATGCTCACACACATACCCACTCACTCACCCACTCACACCACCCACGACGCGCGTGTGGAGAAGTGTATGTTGTATCGACATGTGAGCATGACCATGTTAGCAACGTGAGACTCGGAAACTCAAGTGTCGGGAACTGGAGTAGATGAAAGGAGAGCCAAATTGTCATTGATCCGAGTCTTTCATACAAATAATTGCTTGATCACAACAATATTGTGTACTTAATTTGTTCATTCTGGGGTAAAGGTAATCAAGTCTGGAAAGTCTATGTGTGTGTGGGGGGGGGGGGGGGGGGGGGGTAAAGACCAAAGGGATAAAGCTGATGTAGCTAAACCGCTAAACCGGGAGAAAAATAGCTTCTCCAAATTAATTTAATACATGTATGACGTGTACAGGAAGGTTGGCTGGCTGGCTAGAGAGAGGCATTGTAACTAGAAGATCCTGAGTTTTGGCTTATCAACGTGAACTCAAAATTTGTTTATTTTTTTGTCACCAACAAGAGCGAACCTTAATAACATATAACATCGACATAACAAAATTCAAGCAAATTTCGTTTGGGAAAAGACAAACAGATCATAGCAAAAAGTGGATGGAGGTAGGAGCGGCCAGATTAATTCACTCCACCAAGTAGCTTCCTCTTTGTTCCTCTGTGACAAGGCCATTATGATACATTATAATAATACTCTCCGGTCAAGTTTCAGTTACATCACATGTCGTGTTGGGGAAAATGGTGGCCGTAGTCTGGATGGAGGGCCAACCTGTGCTGAGTGGGACACAGCACCGTGGCACGCAGACGGAGATATTCGAAAGAAAAAACAAAACAACAGCAATCATCAAACA
This sequence comes from Aplysia californica, assembly GCF_000002075.1. Lineage (NCBI taxonomy): Eukaryota > Metazoa > Mollusca > Gastropoda > Aplysiida > Aplysiidae > Aplysia > Aplysia californica. Next base: position 85,755 of record NW_004797523.1, read on the forward strand.
AACAAACAAACAAACAAACAAACAAACAAACAAAAAGCCCAAGCTTTCCCTCTCAGGAATTGAACCCCCGTGTTCTAAATTTAACCATATCTAGTGGGGGGGTGTCACAATATGTAGATAATTCTCTTCCCCACAATGACTTTGAATTACTTCAACATTAATCCCTCGACACACTCTGAGAGCTTGGCCAGCTTGGCTCCCGATGGACCCCCTCGCAGAGCAGCCAATGGACAGCAAATCATATTATTATTATAGTAAGGCTTCACGAATTAGAAATGAGGCCAAGAGAGAAGCTTGAGCTTGCGTGTATTCAGTTAAATCTTACTGCGAACCAGTCTGTGTTGCTTTCCTTTGTTCTTACTGAACTTCTGCTGTTGGTATACAGAGCTCTGACCTTGTCTATCAGTTGTCCTCTGACGCCATACTTTTCAAACATCTTCAACAGTTAGACATAGTTTCCTGTGCCGAAAGACGTCTGCTGGTTTATGAAGATAATTGTGGATTATGAAGCTTTGAATTGCTCAAAACTGTCTCTTCCAAAGTTAGCCTCATTGGCTTTAGCAGGAGCCTCGAGTCCTTTTCTTCTATTTCCCTTATGATATAATATTCTTCTCCCGTGTAGATGCATTGGCTATCATCAGACATTGACGGACGGACTATTATAATTAGATTACGTACAAGGTGATGTTTGTCTTCAACAACTGAGAAGTACGTAGGCCCCAAGGGGTTAACACTGGGGTTGGGTAAAAAGTTATGTTTATCTTTGACAATTAAGAGATTATGTACAAAGTGATAGCTGTCTTTGATAACAAAAAAGTATGTGCAAGGTGCTGTAAATCTTTGACAACTAAAAGATGTATAGGGTAATGTCAGTCTTTGTTTTGTTTTAGTAAGTGTTTAACGTCTCTTGCAACACAATAAGGTCACACAACCGAAGATTATTAGAGGTGTTACAAGAGAGTAACAAACACAATTAAGAAAGAGTGAAGATAAAGACGATGAAGCAAACCACACAAGAGCACCTGCCAACCACCCACTCAACGTTGACTACAGTGTTCTACAATACAGGACAAGTCTAACGTGGAGTAAGTTCCTCGATCCTGATTAGCCACGGCAACGCTGGTTCAAAATGATGGGGGATTTTTATATCAAAAGTGATGGCGTTTATTAGACAGTGTGGATATGATGGGTTGCTTCATTTTGTGGCATCATTAAGACCATAAAATGTTGCAGTGGTAAAGACTATAAGACCATAGAATGTGGCAGTGGTAAAGACTATAAGACCATAGAATGTGGCAGTGGTAAAGACTATAAGACCATAGAATGTTGCAGTGGTAAAGACTATAAGACCATAGAATGTTGCAGTGGTAAAGACTATAAGACCATAGAATGTTGCAGTGGTAAAGACTTTAAGACCATAGAATGTTGCAGTGGTAAAGACTATAAGACCATAGAATGGTGCAGTGGTAAAGACTATAAGACCATAGAATGTTGCAGTGGTAAAGACTATAAGATCAAAGAATGTTGCAGTGGTAAAGACTATAAGATCAAAGAATGTTGCAGTGGTAAAGACTATAAGACCATAGAATGTTGCAGTGGTAAAGACTTTAAGACCATAGAATGTTGCAGTGGTAAAGACTATAAGACCATAGAATGTTGCAGTGGTGAAGACTATAAGACCATAGAATGTTGCAGTGGTAAAGACTATAAGACCATAGAATGTTGCAGTGGTAAAGACTATGACTGACAAGTAAGTCACGACTACAAGCGGCCAGACAGAGCTACACATTTTCAAGAATCCAGAGGGCCACCCCCACCCCCTTTTCCCGTTGTTATGTGCACTTTGGTGTGCGTCTTTTACAACTAAGACGTTATGTACAAGGTGATATCTGTCTTTGCCAAATAAGACGTTTTTATGAATGACAAGTAGTCGAGACAGCAAACGAAGAGATGGACTATCATTCTAAGAAACCAGTGATGACTGTCTTTTCAGTAATAAGAAGTATGTACAAAGTGAGGTCTGTCTTTGATAACCATGATGATGTCTGTCTCTGACATCACAGTGGTATACTTTTCTACCCGTACAAGGTGATGACCGTCTTTGACGACTAAAAGGTATGCACATGGTGTTGTCTGTCATTGACAACTAAGACTTATGAACTATAAACCAAGTAATTTTTTTTTTTGACAGATGAGATATTGTGTACGAGGTGATAATTTTCTTTGACAAATAGATGTACAAGGTGATTTCAGTTTTTGACAACGTAGGCGTCCACGGTAAGTACAGGGTAAAACAAAGTGCGCCGTGAGCCCGGTCTATACCCAACTTGTGCAGAGCAAACAGATGGGTTTGTGAGTTTGTGAGGGGGTATGACAAAGTCGTTGTATTTTGGAAGCAAAGTTTGTTGATCGAATCGACAGTGGCCGTTTAAATCCTATACACGGCGACAGGCAGTCGAGCTTGGGTGTCACTCACCGCGTGTTCCACAAATGTCAGGTCGGGTGGATTTACTTATAGACTTATCTCGTTGACCCTCAGAATGTTTGACTGGTGTGCTGACACGTTATTCTATACAGGGATCAATATACTAAGATGGAATCTGATATCCAGTGACGTCACGGAACAATTTCGATTGGGGCATAGCTACGAGTTGTTGGAAAGCTGATATGCATTTACATAGCCCATGAGGTGTAATACAAACTGTTTCTGTTTGAGAAGTAGTGGCACATGAACACGATACCGGTAACAGGCATTTTGTGTTAAAAATAAACCAGACAGACAGACTGAAACATCAGAGAAATAAATAGATCTAAATAAGTTAGCCTTACCGGTGACGCTTTTCAACCGTAAACAACTGATTGCATGTTTGATTAAGCTTCTGGCCCTTAAACAAGATCAGACATATTTTGGTGGGCGACGAAGGGATCACACAGCCCATGGCAACTGTTCTTTCATGACTTGTTTGTAAAAATGCATCCGGGTGGGGGATATGAAAATATTAGCTTCGTGAAAGTGCAAAAAATTGGTGTTGGTTTTACCAATGTTGACAAGCACTGTTCTAGATAAATAACTCTCTCCCAAGGTATGACTTTGAAGACCTGAGTCAAAAAGAATATATCATGTACGAGCATATGACGTTGCAGTGGTAACTGCAGTCACTTAAGTAAAGTATCGCCAATATATAATCAACTTTGTACAGTATATCAGTATCAGTAAAGATAAATACTTTGAGATTATCAATTTTGAGAAGTTGTAAATAAGTGATAAGTTTGAGGACAGTATTTAAATTGGAAAATAACAATCTCCTTCCTGTGTCTCAAGAATTTTTTAGTACCATTGCATCTAGTTTCGGAGAGTGCCTTTCACTTTGCTAACATCATTGAAAAATCGCAAATGGCATATTCCTCTGAGTATTCTAAACAATCTTTTTTTTAAACGATTTTTCACTCCAAATTTTTCCCTGAATAGAAAATAATCTTCGGCCGTACTAGCAAAGGGGTTATGTTGTTATGTTGTGAGTTTACATGTTTGTAGTTTATCGCCCACATAAGCAAAACTAGGTCACCTAATACGCCAGTGGTCCGATTCTTGGCCCAAAAAATTTTTAAAAATAAATAAATACAGCTCTCCCCTTTGTCGGGTTCAATCTTGACACATTTTTAGTCAGGACTCTATATCGGTGCTTGTCGTCGGTAGTCCAGTGGGTAGGCCAGAATTGTTATCGTGAGGCTGCGGGTTCGGGGGTTCGAGGGTTCGAGGCTCAGGTCTCACGTTGTGTCCTTAGGAAAGGGACTTTGTGAATAAGTACAAAGTCAAAGACAACGAAAGATCTTGTCAATATGTGAGGCAGCATGGTGGAATCAGGCTCTCGTCAAAATAATCAAAGTGAAGAAACCTGCATTTTCCCGCAGGTTTGTGAATTTTTTTCAAATTGTTGTTTTTTGGCTCAACACCTTTCATGCCCATTAAAGAACTCATTTCTGTGTGGATTTTTCTGAAAAACGTTGATTAAAAGCACAAAAAATGTAAATTTTCAGTTACTACGGACTCCTAAGCTAAGGAAATAACTAATCTTTGGCTGCCATTTTCTCACTAATTTTACCTCTAGAAACAGGAGACCCCCACCTTCTTCTTTCGCAAATATCTTGACTTGTATTCATGATAAATGGATATTTTTAAATCCAAAATCTACATGCCCAAAAATTGACGAGAGCCTGATTTCACCACGCTGCCACACATATGTTAGTGTTTTTGGGCCTGTAAAATGGCTGCTTGCACTGTATGTTTCTCAAGGAGTTGAAATTGTTTCAGAATACCTTAAGGTCTGCTGGGGTAATAATAGGCGACAGATTTTAAAGCGCATAGAGCTTGCTTTTGGAAGGGAATTTGTGCTATACTAAAGCTATTTATTGATAGCCAAATTAGTATAGCTAGCGCCCACTTTTGGCGCCTGAAATGTAAAGACCACGCATTTAGACTTGGCCTGTGGTACACAAATTCACGTGCTGTATTTAATTTCATATTTTGACTGAACATGTCTTTCATCTGCATCCACACGTTTCTCTCAAGTCCAAGTTGTCATAATTTACAGTGTGCTTGCATTCCAACAATTTCCATTACAACGGAGAAAAACTTAAAGTTGTTACGAAGTCTAAAAAGACAAAAAGAACAGTGACAAAGTAAACTTAAGTTACGAACAAAATTTAAAACAACAATATAATTTATTTCCTCAACAACTGTTTACTCCAAAATATGTCCTGATCCAAAATAAAACAACACATTCCTTGATAGTGCCCTTTTCCGAGCAATAATTGTTGATAAACAATCTATTTATAGTAAAAGATCAGCCATGACAGGAGCCCAAGGTCCAAGGTTGTGGTGGGTGTGGGGTACAGGGAAAGGGGAGGGGGCGGGGTGGGGGTGGAG
>NW_004797523.1:92868-97177 GCF_000002075.1 Aplysia californica
GGGGGGGCTACACCTGAAGGCAATCTCGCTTATTAGTGGACCGAATTTTATCATTATCAAATATCACACATGTAACAAGCATAGTAAGGAGTCTTACAATCCGCAATCGTTGTTGTTGTTGTTGTCCTTGTTGTTGTTAATGTTTTTGTTGTTGTTGCTGCTGCTGCTGTTGTTGCTGTTGTATTTGGCTCAACATCCTTTAAGTCCATTTAAAACGCGGATTTCATTTTGAAAACGATGATCAAAGGCACAGCAAAATGTAAATTTGCAGTTTTTATGGACACTATGGTTTTGGAAGTCACCAAACTTTGGTAGGATTTTCTCGCTAATTTTACATCAGATCTAACACCAGGCGATCCCTATTCCCTTCAATTGCAAACATCTCAACTTCTATTCTAGAGATGCATGTATTTTTTTTCATCAAAAGCAAGAAAAATAAATAGGCTTTAAGATGATAGCAGTAACTCCATAGTATGCCCCGAAACTGACGAGCGTCTGATTCCACCGCGTTGCACCAACAGAGAGGAATGGAGGTTTGTGAGGAAACACCCGTCAGTCCTGACGATGCCCAAGCTGTGACACCGTACAGGGTTTTACGGCGCTTGCTACTGCATAAGGTCACATATGAGCGCGCGGCGAAACACAAGTTGGTTGCGTTCACAACAGTTCACAGCACGGCTTGGTTTTGGTCAATGATTCGATTAAAATATTAAACATTCATGGTAAAAGTTTCGTCTTAAAAATAGCTGTAATTTAATTTAATTCCATTTGATTCAAAATAACCGTATATTACATTGTTATTGCCCCTTGTAACACTGACAGATTAATCAAGAGGCAGGACTTCCGAATGTAATGTCTTGGGTTCGAGTTATTTTGAGCTGGAGTAGAGAGAAGCACATCGACACAATAACTGTCATATAGTCGTAATATAGTGCAGGGAAGGAGCAAGACAGATAGACCGAAACGACAGCGGAAAATAACAGAAGTAGGACCTACCAGTGGCGCCAGAATAGGGATGAATATAGTGCGTGAAGTATAGATTAATCAATGCCACTTTCAATACTGTAACGTTATTCAAGGGCTGTGACCTCCGAATATGACATCCATCTCCGACAGGACTGGACCAAATGGGAAAATCCGTATAAAGTGCTTTTCCCTAGGACACAACGTTGTACCGAGTTGATCCTCGAACCCCAACCCTCAAGCCCTCGATTATGGGCCCGGTAGCCAAACACAAGGCAGCTAACCCCATCCCGCCTCAGAAAAAAACCTGTTCTCCGTGTAGTTGAGAACAGAACCACAACAGAACAAATCAAACAAGAAGACAAACAAGTCCAGCAGATGGCGTCACCACTGTTGTCAACAGAATGTTGTTTAAGTTGGAGATAACATGCCGCTACGCTAGTACCGTATGGTCGTATCTCTCTACAGCCTATATTGGAGACAAAACCTATTAATTCGAACTCCATTATCGGGGTACAGAGATTAGCAGAGATTTATTGGAGACATTTTTATCCGAAAGGAATCACCCAGGGATTTTCTCCACTTGCCACATCAGATAAAAAGTGCACAAAAACGTCTCCCTATCTACATCATCGATCAGCCCTAGACTACGATTTGGTTTCAATTTCCGAGTCCGAAACAGAAACTTGTAAAGTTGACAGTTCTAATCGGTGGAGCGGTATTGTTCGAATTTAACGACACTTTGAAGTAATTTAAGATATGGGACATCCAAATTTAAGGTCCATTCTCAGTAGAACCAATATAAGAATAAGAGGTTAAAAAGCCTCTTACGATTAAACTCTCTGAACAAAGAAACTCCAGGAACACCCCCATGAGAGATTCGAACCAGGGTTATCCATACGACAGTCTAGCGTGATACAAGTCGAGTTAATGGTTTGCTTGTGTGGTAAAGCTTTTACGGACATTGCACTGGCTTCCTGTTGAGAAAAGAATTGTGTACAAGTTGCCCCCCCTATGTCACAAATGTTTGAATGATAATGCACCATCGTATTTATCAAATATGTTAAGACTGTACATTCGAACTCACAATTTAAGGTCATCAGCTGACAAAAAGAAAATTATTTTACCATCTATGAATCTTAAAACAGTGGGTGAACAGGCATTTGAATACCAAGGCCCCAAGACCTGGAATGCTTTACCAAGTACTTTAAAAGAGATCAAATCTTTTGATTCATTCAAATGTCAGCTGAAGTCGTTTCTGTTTTTAAATTAATAAGATGGTATATTTGGAGTAATTTTGTTTCAGTCAAAACACGTGTTATGTTACTGTTGTACGCTGTACAGTATTGTAACGAGCTCAGAGTCTGTGTACTTAAATCGGGGTTGAACGCTATATAAATGTCATTTATTATTATCATTAAAGTTCAGAGTCAGGGTCCATAGAGACACAGACGCAATGTATTCAGAAGAACAAACCCTGGCCTCTCGGTACGACGCACCCTAGAACTTGACCATCTGACACCTTGAATGGGACGTGACCGCTGAAAGAGGGGAGACGAGTCTTCTAGCAACGGACACATCTTTTAACTGATTAGCCAACTGACGATAACAGAAGGCGAGTAATAGAATATTTTACAATTTAATTCAATTAAGAGGCGGGCTCGATCCTGCCTATCAAGCTAAGACGAAGAGGAGTACAACGTTCTAGCATACAAATCCCCCCCCCCCCCAAACTGCATTTTTCTTTCAAGAAGAACACAGTGTTTGACTCCTTCAATTTGCTATGATCTGAGATATCTAAAACACTGTCTCATTGCTTATTCTTTCAAAGGAACTCAGAAGAAAAAATACCCCCCCCCCCCGAGGAACTGATCAGTATTACCATGTAGGTTGCCACGTATATTCCTCAAAATCTCCAGCCAAGGCTTGCCTTTCTACTAACTACGTCTTCTGTCCAGCTCTCTCCTGTGTCTATCTTTCGATCGAGGGTCTGGTCTAGTAATGGAGTAGAGACTGTGTTTACATAGCGCATTCCTTGAATTGAATAATAGTTTATAGTTTGAATTCATATAACGCATATCCCAACTTGAATAATAAGTTATAGATTTTATTTATAAAGTGCATTTTTCTTCAAGCCTAATAGGTTACCAAACTAAGGCTGTATATCCTTTTGAAAGAAAGATAATAGGTTTGCATTTATAGGACTATGGTGCATTTCTCTACTTGGGTAATGTGTAGCAGATTGCATGTATAATAGCGTATATCTTAGCTTGAAAATTAGATAATAGAAACACATTTTTAAAGCGCATTCTTGAAACTTGGATAATAGATTTCTATTTATATTTTCCATATCCCTGCGAGAAAGAATGCACTTCACATTATTCAGGGTTTTGTTACTTTGGCGCTGGATATAAAATCACAAAAGCATGTTTAGCTTCCAATGAGGCTTTCTAGTCTAGTCTAAATTAATTTGAATCCTGAGACCTCACAATATAATAATAATAATAATAATAATAATAATAATAATAATAATAATAATAATAGATAGCATTTGTATAGCGCATATCCCCACTCAACAGTAGGCTCTATGCGCTTTACACTATATTATTACCCCAGCAGACCACATAACACCCCAAAACATTCCCAGCTTCCCGTGAAGCATACAGTGCAAGCAGCTGATTAAGCGCTCAAACACTGACAAACTGACAAGATCTTTCGCTGTCTATAGCCGGGTACCCATTCCCACCTGGGTGAAGTCAGGAAAATTCGTGTAAAGTGCCTTTCCCAAGGACACAACGTCGGGCCCCTTACGGGATTCGAACCCACGACCTTACGGTTGCGAGTCCGACAGCCTAACCACTAGGCCACCGACGCCACAACATGGTACTGGCTTCCGAAATGACTTAGTGTGCTTAGTTCAGTGTTGATCTCACATGAAAAAGGATTTACAAAACCTCCTTTTACACACCCTTCTCCAGTTTCTATAGGCTAGCTGTTGTGGTCATTGTTCACAAAAAGGGATGACCATTGGTCAAATGTATCGGATCTGCATAATCAGATCGGATCGGGTCGCTGGGCAGTGCACACTAAACAAGGAGGATGACACAACATGAATGCACCTTCACATTGTTTCGTCAAATTTGATCTGGAAGTCAATTTGGACCTACCGGATTTTGAGGACATAGAAAAGATCTGGTGACGTAATGTTATGTTGCATGAAGTAGTCTCCTGTTTGGTTGTTTTACACGAGTTTCATCTTCGAACTCAATCATTACTTTAAAAATAATGTTTGATTTTTTTAGAAAGATTTAATGAAATTGCGCTAAAAGGATAGTTTTTGCCCCCC
>NW_004797523.1:97832-102245 GCF_000002075.1 Aplysia californica
ACACACACACACACACACACACTCACACACTCACACACTCACACACACTCCCATACTCTGAGAGAGAGAGAAAGAGATACACACACTATACACATAATATTCGCAAGAGTCTGATGAGTCTTTCCTCGAGTACATTTGTATTTGCTAATTAGTTATCGTTTATCCAAGGTAATTTTCCTCTTAGATCATCCGACACGTAGATTTCCTATTAGAGAAAAAATCAGGATCAGTGAGTAAAACTTACGACGGTCTGCCTAGACTTTGTCTATGTACAACCGAGTGTTGTGACTGAACACTACCCGCTTGGCGTATCTTTTTCGCACTCATTATTATGAATATGGCCCCTGAATCTTTATCAAAACCGTTTCCTAAATCGTATCTTATATGTAGAACAGTGCTTGCCTACCTGGTCATTTTTCTTAAACCGTTGTCAAATTGGTAATTTAGGTGAGCGATGGAATCACCCGGTTAGTAGTGACAGGTGTTAGAAATCTTTATTCTCTGCTGGGAAATACAAAGACATGTACAAGGTAGGTAGGCGGTGCGAGAATATTGGCCTTTTAATGAAAGGTGGTCAAAAAAAGTGGGCGCAAGCCAAGTGAAGGTTGACGAGCACTGCGCTAGCTCTTTGAAGACGCAAACTCTCATGGTTATTCGAACATTTGAAGAAGCTTAACTTCGTTATCCTTTTAGATTTTAAACAATATATTATTTTCTTTTTTTCTGAGCCCTAAAAAGTAAAAAAAACAAGAATTCAGAATGCATATTTATTGTGAAATGTTAAATCTCGTGTTTCTGGTTAGTGTATGTAGGTTCAAAATGAGCCGCAACATTGACTTTGATCTGTTTCTGGTCGGACAAATGTGTCCGATACGTGCCTAAAGAGCTAGAACGTTACTTCATGTAATTCTATAAACAATTATCTGTTATTCAAAAGTACATTGAATTATAAGGAAAGCACACAGGCCCTGTTACAAGATAATGAAGCACTGCGCTCGTGAGGAATATTACAGCGCGTGTTTGCCTGCACTAGCTGTTTTTTTTGTTGTTGTTTTTTTGTTTGTTCTTTTGTGTTGTTGTTGTTGTTTGTTTTGTTTTTTTGGGGGTGGTGTTTTTTAAACTTAAGTATAGAAAGTCCTGTCTTTGCTTGATCAGAAAAAATTCGTTGTGCAACTTATCCTTAAATATCTCTCTAACGGGTTATTCAGTGTCACCCATACTTTGAAAAGCATTTTGTGTCAATATATCTCAACTTAATCATATTTTTTCCACAACAATTGAAGCTAGAATTTATTTTTTTTTACTTTTCTTCATAAATACGTATAAAATACGACAAATCTCAATCACGCGGTAAAGTGGGAGTGTTCTCAGTACTTCCTGCTTCTCACACACATTTTTTACATAATATGGTCTACATCACATTCACCACTGACACTCTTTAGTGTCAAAATTTCAGCCACGCATAAATACGATTTCCTAGTAAATGGCAAGAGGAATTTTTAAAGAATTTCTACTCCTTCTTTGTTAGTCTGAAGAAAAGGAGCATGGTGGTTAGGGGGGAATCGTAGAATGCAACAGGCAGGTGCCTAGATAAGATGCCGTAATTCTTGACTTTATTTAGCTAGATACCTGTTAGAATGTGCGATTCTTCAAACATCCTTCACAGATTATCACAAACAGCTCTCTAAATATTATAGTGCGGTCAAAATTATTCGTGGTGCAACTTAATTAGATGTGCAAATATTTCCTCAACTATGGAACATAAAGTCTCAAGCTTTTGCATCATGACTTGTATCAATGTATCTTAACAGATCAATATTTTTGTAAATACTTGTTAGCTCTATTTTAGAAAATTCCTTAATAAACACGAATTTAAAATTGCAGTGGATGGTTTCAACAAATTTTAAAAGGTTTACAGCTGGAACAATATCGCTTTTAAAAGCAATTCCGTCCTTTTTTTTTTTCTAATCGCGATATTATGCTTATTGAACCCATTTTTGAGAAACTTTAGGGCAAAAAAGAAAGCGTTCCCTACAATATTTGTTTCTTATATCAAGTTTTGCCACTAAAAAGTGTGATTGGTGAGATGCGAAGTAGGCCATATGCGTATGCAAAATGTGTTTGAGAAGCGGGAAGTGAACTAGAGAAAAATCATTTTTTCCGCGTGGAGGAGATTTATAATATTTTATATACATTTATTTTTTTAAAGTTTTTTAAAAAGAATCTAACCTCAATTGTTGTGGGAAAATATTGTTAAGCTAAGACAAATTGATACAAATTGCTGTGCAAAGTATGGGTGACATTAATGCTCCCTTTTTAAGAGATATTTGAAAATACGTTGCGACAAAAATTGAGTATTTTTTAGTAAGGTTTTACGGCGCTCGCAACTGCATATTGGTCATGTGAACGCCAAGAGAAAAACTGAGTATAATGTATTATACTTCAAGTTAAAGAAGAGAAGAACAGTGCAGCCCACTCCTGTTCAGCTGCGATACACTTGTGTCAGTAAAAAGCAATCATCCATGGTTGTTAAAACAGCATTTTAAAAACTTTTAGTTTACACATTTGTTGCTAAAATTAAAATTGTGAAAACTTTCTTGCACTAAAGATCCTAAAATATGCGTTCAATAAGCATGGTTTGGCGATTACAAGAAAGGACAGATCTGCCTTTTTAACATGCTAATGCCCAAGCTCATGAAGTTTAAGTGTAAACCTTTAAAAATCTTTTGAAACCACCCACTGGATTTTTATTAGTATTTATATAGGAATTTTCTAGAATACAGCTGAGGGCTCTTGTGGTCGAGAGGTTATGGTGTTCGACTCTCATTCAATAGGTTCCGGGTTCGAATCCGGAAACTGACGGAGAATGTTATTCTCTTAAAATTGTCTCCTTTCACCTCCTTTCCTGCTCTTTAACAATGTTCTGTCGACTGCTTCCGTCTCCACTTTCTGCTCCCCACCCACCCACCCCCCTCCGTTGCTCCCTTCTCTGGACTCCTAACTCTTTCTGCAGCCTTCCAACAGCTACTCCTAGACTCTTTTTATTTCTGACTTTCAGCCATACCCCTGATCTTATGGTAGGTAAGATCTAACACCTAGCCTTCTCGGATAAGGGTGAAAAATCTCGGAGGTCCCATCTGCAAGTTGCGTATGTTAATGATCCCTCGGTGGTCCAAAATCGATAAGAGTGGGGTTCGGCCGCCACCCAGGTTAAATTCAAAATTTCCTGACAAAACTGAAAATTATGTTTATAAAGTGTCCCGTGCACTCAGCTACAAGCGCCGTAAAACACTTACAAAAAAAGCACAAAAACCCAGGTATTTACAAAAATACTAATAATGTTGAGACAAACTGATGCAAGTCATTGTGCTTAAGTTGGAAAGTCTATGTTCTACAGTTCAGGAGAGATTAATTTGAAAATAAGTTGTGCTACGCATTTTTGACCGCACTATAAGTTCGCCTCACTACCGGCGTCTGTAGTGCAGCAGTTAGGCCCTTCACCGTCGCACGCACAGGACCCGAGTTTGATTCCAGTGTGGGGATAAATCTAATTGGGTAGCTTAGTCTTTCTGCGGGGGACATTGTCTTGGTAAGTGATATACGGCACTCGCAACTGCATAAGGTCATTATAATAATGAGCTCGCGGGACACGTTAAACATTTTCAGTTTGGTAAGAATTAATTTTGAATTTTGTCCGGGTGGCGGCCGAAGCCTACTCTTAGCGATTTAAAAAAATGGTGAAATGGTATGAGTTTAACGCCCCTATCAACACTATTAGGTTATTTAAGAGGCGGGGCCTCCTAATTTAACGTCCGTCTCCGATAGGACCGAGCCAAGTGGGAAGTTCGTGTAAAGTGCCTTTCCCAAGGACACAGCGTCGGACCGAGCTGAGGCTCGAACCCCCGAACCCGCAATCTCACGATTACGAGTCCGGTAGCCTCACCGCTTAGCGCTTTTAGACCACCAAGGGATCTTTAACATGCGCAGCTTGGGTCTTGTCCCCTATCACCTGTTATCGTAGCTATGCTTCTCCGCACTCTTTGCAACAACAGGCCTCTATCTTCCCGGTCTCTATTTTGACGTATTATTTCATGAAGTAATTATTGACCACTGTCGGATTTTACGTTTTTATCGTATTATCTTGTGTCGTTGGAGGAATAAAAAATTAACTACATTAGTAAAACAGAAACGCTTCGTCTCACTACTGCTTTTTGATATCCCCCCACAATAATAGAAAGTTTCCCAAAGTGTTACTAAAGGCGCTACTAACCTTGATAGGACGGCGGGCTGGCAGCTTGAGGACACACACACACAGGCCGGCGGGCGAAGACAGACTGAGGGTGCAACTATATAACACACACACTCTCTCTCTCTCTCTCTCTCTCTCTCTCTCTCTCTCTCTCTCTCTCTCTC
>NW_004797523.1:102831-103998 GCF_000002075.1 Aplysia californica
GGGGGGGTGGAGGTTGCTGTAGTTTTGGTGATGGTTACATTCTGTCAGTGTCAGTAAAGTAGATCTCAGGAGAGTTGGGTGGGGTTTTTTTTTTATTTCGTTGTTGTTTTTGTTGTTGCTGTTGTTATTATTTTACTTTTTATTGTTTTGTTTTGATTTGTTTTGTTTGTTTGTGGTTGTTTTGTTTGGGTTTTTTGTGTGTTTTTTGTTGTTGTTGTTTTTGTTGGGTTTTTTTTTTTTTTTTGGGGGGGGGCAGAAAGGTTGAGGGAGAAATAAGACTGTGGGGGTGGGGCGCACTTATGAAATGGTGGTGAGATGGGAGTGGCGGCGGTGAGCATGCATGTTTAGTGCAGTTAAATTAAAACACTATAGATTTGACCCATAAGAACTGAAGTAAACGCCCTCACCGTACATTTTTTGTAACTGGATGTTTGACGCATGAGTACTTTCTCGGGAACCTTTATCTTTGAGGCGTTTCAATTGTGGAGACATAATATGTGAGGCAGCGTGGTGGAATCAGGCTCTCGTCAAAATAATCAAATCGAAGAAACTTGCATTTTTCCACAGGTTTGTGAATTTTTATCACATTTTTTTTTGGCTCAACACCTTTCATGCCCATTAAAGAACTCATTTCTGTGTTGATTTTTCTGAAAATGGTTGATTAAAGGCACAAAATAATGTAAATTTTCAGTCACCATGGACTCTTCAAATAAGGGAATGACTAATATTTGGCCGTCATTTTCTCATTAATTTTACCTATGAAAACAGGTGATCCCCACCTCCTTCATTTGCAAATATCTCGAATTGTATTCAAGATAAATGGATATTTTTTTCATCCAAATAATAACAAGTGAACAAGCTTTAAGATGATACCAATAACTCTACATGCCCAAAAATTGACGAGAGCCTGATTCCACCACGTTGCCTCACATATTATGACGAGGCTCTCTATCACACAGCGTCCCTACGATCCTCGTGGATTATGTGATCAGTAAGCAGTAAGTAATTTTAATTGCAAAGAGACAAATCATGTTTGACGTGGCTAAAATTCCAACACGCATGCATGCAATGTTGTGAGAGGGAGGGGTTCATAGCCTGACGTGCTTCTCTTGTTTCTAGTTTTTTAAGCGTTTTGTGGTACTTGCATTAGAATTTGGTCAAAGTGGG
>NW_004797523.1:104805-105919 GCF_000002075.1 Aplysia californica
GACAGACGGACAGACGGACAGACGGACAGACGGACAGACGGACAGACGGACAGACGGACAGACAGACAGACAGACAGTTGCACGCCCTGTTATGACCATTTATTCAGACTGTACTGTCTTTCATGTGAGTGATACTAACTTACTAAAAAGAAGGTAGTTCATGTCATAAAAATAACGTTTTGGTGCTTCAATAAAATTAGTGTTCAGAGTACCAACGTTGAAAAATAGAAAATTGCCCTTTTTTCCCCGATTGGGAGGCGGATTTTTTTTCTTCTATTCTTTGTTAAGTTTTTTTTCTCCTCCATAAAGTTTAGGTCTGTGTCTACAAAAGAGCTGCAATAATGTTCGTTTGTTTGTTTGCATCCAAGAAATATGGTTGCCATAACTCAACATTCAAGAATATCACTCTCACACACACACACACACACACACACACACACACACACACACACACACACACACACACACACACACACATACACACACACACACACACAAATTGCATACAAACACCATCAATACCCAAACCGCAGTCCAACTAATATAACCAAAGAGATAACCTAAACAAGGTTGAGAGAGACTCAAAATACAAACGCACTTTAATATGGTACATGAAAACAACACAAAAAAACTTTTAAAAACCGTATTAAAGTGCGCCACTTGGGACAGAGAGCGAGACACAAAAAAAACGCTCTCGAACTAATGTTTGCCTGTGGGTCCTCGGCCAAGAATCGACCCATGTACCATACAGGTCTGAACCTACCACAACAGCCCACCACCCTGTAGACAAGCTGGCACATTTCTGTGAGCGATCAATCCGACCAATGAGCGACGTCCCCGGAGACTACGTCACAGGCCGGGCTGCCTGGACTACCAACAGCTGTG
This sequence comes from Aplysia californica, assembly GCF_000002075.1. Lineage (NCBI taxonomy): Eukaryota > Metazoa > Mollusca > Gastropoda > Aplysiida > Aplysiidae > Aplysia > Aplysia californica. The sequence goes on from NW_004797523.1 coordinate 105,691, forward strand.
AGAGTAAACACCGGGCACACCCACGGCGCGGGGAGCTGGCCATTTACTTTTGGGTGAGAATAATCAAATTGTTCACTAGCTTAGCCAGCAAATTACAAAGAAAAAGCAGCTCAAAGACATTTTTCAATTAACTTCTTAAAGAAAATTCTCTCTGCTTTCCTTTCCCTCCTTTCCTCCCCTTCCCCCTTCCCCCTCCCTCGACCCACCCCCTCCCCTTCTCCCTCTCCCT
>NW_004797523.1:106537-107418 GCF_000002075.1 Aplysia californica
CTCTCTCTCTCTCTCTCTCTCTCTCTCTCGCTCGCTCGTTCGCTCACTCCTGTAGCTTTTCCTCCTCCCATCCTTAAACATATTTAATTTTTGTATGAAAAAAAAGCGTGAAGGGAAAAAAGGAAGAGAATGCCCAAGAAAACTTCCTTTCCCCACATCGGAATCGAACTTAGGTCTTCTCGTGCTACAGCGAAACGCCTAACCATTACACAACATACGCTGGTCTGTCGGGGTTACAACAAACTGATCAACAGTAATTCCCCCCCCCCCCCCAAAAAAAAAAAAACTCCGATTTTTAAATAATTAAAAGCGTCTTCATCAAGACATTACGGTGCATAAATGTGACCCACTGAGAGTGGAGTTCCCGGATGTGCGAATTAGGTCAAGTAAGTTCCGAATGTTAGGACTCAAGTTTACATTTTACATTTACCAGAAATGGTAAAGGGTCGTAGAATTTACTTGTGAGTACAAGGGTCCCTTGCATGAATGAAATCTATCATAATATTTATTCTTAATATACGGGTGTCTAAAATAAAAAGATCACCTAAATGGGTAATAACTCGTATCAGTCATTTTTAAACCAATTTCAACAAAACTTCGAACAAAAGTTTCAACCAGGCGTCCGTCAAATTTATTAATATGAAGAAAAAAAAAACTAACATTTTCTAACACTATCGATTCTTTTTAAAATGTCAACCAAAATTGATTGAAGCACTAAACTTTGCAACTTCTTAAATATCAGCAAAATGGTTATGTTTGCGTATTAAGGAATACATTTCTACAAAATTGATATTACCAAATAAACTCAGGGAAGGTGGTGGCGATTTAAATTGAATGCTCCAGGTGTTAACAATTAATTTCTCTCCAGACAAGCCTCTAAT
>NW_004797523.1:109238-110392 GCF_000002075.1 Aplysia californica
ACGGACACACACACACACACACACACACACACACACACACACACACACACACACACACGCACACACACACACACAATCAAAGGCGTTCAGGACCTCCCCTCCCTGATCCAAACTACAAAACCCCTACAGTGGTTCAATCCATCTGTACCCGCGAATTTCCACAGGAATCAATTCGTTGGCGGCTCTCTTTAGTTGAAACATGAATTATAAGTTAGTCGTATCCGTGTTGCCAGTTGTTATGTATTGGCTTTCCTTTGCAATTAACTGGTGTATGCGATTTTTTTCTCAATTTGAAAATTATGCGCACAAAAAAGAGGATAGATTACATACAACGATTAACTGTTTAATTAAGGAAATTTTGTTGACAACTTTGTGAAGCTTACTTTGCTCATGTACGTGAGTGTTCGTGTTAGGAGGCTAGAGGAGGGTGTTGGGAGTGTGAGCGCACTTGAGTGTATTTGTGTGCGTATGTGTGTTGTGAGAGAAGGAGAGAGAGAGAGAGAGAGAGGAAGAGAAGGAGAGAGAGGGAAGGAGAGAGAGAGAGGGAAGGGAGAATGGATGTGGGAGAGAGGGAGTGGAACCCTAAACCCCTAACACACTTGATCTCTGTCGCTCGTGTATTGTAAACCCTCCAACCGTCACATTCCAGACCCACTTCTCCCGTAAATTCGCAGTGAAATGTTTAATGTGCACATTCGTAAGCCTAACATTATAATGATATCGAAATATCTAGATATCTAGATGACTGCTCTTCATAAGGATTTGAATAGATCTTTTTTTAGAAAGAGAAAAAAATCTGGACTTTCTAGATTGACACTTTTTTGTGTTGCCACATTATACTCTTGCGCGGTTGACGTTTTTCTTTATGTGTCATGCATGGTAAAGGAAATTATTCAATTTTGGCTCTCAGAAACTATCGCGTTTCAGAGCCCGCGTTTGCTTTGAATAATATATTTTAAAACTTTTTTGATGTTTTCGAGGGGCTTTTCTTCTTCTTCTAATCTGTATTAATGGGGTTGTTATAACAAGTAACATTTAATTTTCTTTTGTTTTCACTTAACTGCATTGTCATTTGTTTTGACGTCCTTTTAGTTAAAATTGGGACATTTTCTTTCCGCCTTTCGTCTGATGTTATTTTTGCCGGTGATGAAGTG
>NW_004797523.1:112058-112633 GCF_000002075.1 Aplysia californica
TGATAAGAGAATGAGAGGTAGTGGTAAGAGAGTGAGAGATGATGGTAAGATAATGAGAGGTAGTAAGAAGTGGACAACGGACAACGAACAAGAAAAAAGGAAAAAATCGGGACCTGGAACATTTGCAGCTTGACAAACAAAGAACCTGAGATAGTGGAGTTCATGACCCAGAACAAGATCTCCATCATGGGCAGTATAGACATCAGGAAAAAAAGTGACAGGTACAAAAGAGATCCATTCCAACTTCGTCCTCATTTGGAGTGGAGTAAGAAAAGAGCAAAGAGCTGAACACGGTGTGGGTTTCATCATACACCCTGACAAAGCAAAGGAAATAATGAATACAGACTTCTTTTCTGAAAGCATTTACATATCAGTGCCAGACATGGTCCCTAACAAAAGCCCTAGAGAGGAAACTGGTCACGTGCGAGATGAAATGCTTAAGAAGAGCGGTCAACAAAACAAGAAGAGACAAAATTAAAAAATGAATTCTTAAGGGACACCGTAGGAGCAACACCAGTCCTACCACACATTGAAAAACAAAAGGTCAAGTGGTTCGGACACCTCACGCGTATGCC
>NW_004797523.1:112733-113819 GCF_000002075.1 Aplysia californica
TGTGTGTGTGTGTGTGCTTGCGCTCGCCTATGTGTGTTTGCGTGTGTGTGCGCGCGAGCGCGTGTATGTGTGCGTGTATGTGCGTGTGTGTGTCAGTGTATGTGTGTACGACATGCCTGTGTCATGAAGCACCAGTGTGATGTACTGACCTACATACCCGGGGTAGACTCGGGTCACCGCGGGCCGCCCTCTCACCCCGGCACTGTGACGGCAAAGATTCTCTACTAACTACACGGTCTTTGGTGACAGGGTGCGTGCAACTAAAACTGGTGACCACGACGGTATTAATGCTGAAACACTTCTATTATTTTTTCATGTCATATTACATTTTTTTTTAATACCACAGTTTTACCCTGGACGTTGTCTAATAGTTTCCCAAAGTCTAAAGCTTTGGGAGTGGGTGGTTGGCGGGGGCTCTACTGTGGTTTGCTTTTTCATTCCTATCAAACATATATCGTCCTTATCTCCCCTTCTTCTTTTTTATGTTTGTTACTCTCTTGTGACACCTGAATCTTCGACACTTATATGACCTTATTGTGTTGCAAGTGCCGTAAAACTCTTACTAAAACTATCGTTTCCCCCAATTTGTTTATGAGTGATTTAAGATAAACGATGTATTACAGTTTTTAGATTATGTGTTTCTTGATTCTTCGGTCTACATTCTAACCGTTTGAGCAACTTGTTTGTGGCAGATTTGAGATGAACTTTATCAAATAGTTTCTCTAATGTGTTACTTCGACGAGTGCTTTGGAATAAACGTGAGAGTATAAATAACATGTTTTACAGAGATTTAAGATGAACTATTTCTTAATGTGTTCAAGACATTCAAGATACACTAGTAATAGTTTCGTAAAGATGGTGAAGGAACTTTCCGAACAGATTTTTTAAAATGCATAACTTAAGTGTTTAAAGGTTAAACTTCAACCACCTCAACGTGTTTTTGAGAACTTTGAAAGAAACTTTACCAACCAATTTCCGAAGTGTGTAACTTATAGTGAGTTAACTTCAATGACAATGACAATCTTTATTTATCTCGGAGGGAGAAAATTGTCTTCAAAGTGTAATTTAGATGTTAAAAATACCCCC
>NW_004797523.1:113919-115259 GCF_000002075.1 Aplysia californica
CCACACACACACACACCCACCCCTAAGCTGCAATCGAATTCACGTCTTTTACGTGAGACGTCTAGACCACACACACACACACACACCGATTACTTGAGATTAGAGGGTAGATATTATTTAGATATACAGTGTATGGTTGAAATTATGGGGTTCGAAATACAGCTTATAGCTGAAGTTAGAATGGTAATATTTAAAGGTTAGAGTTAGATAGTAAGAGTTTAAGAAGTAGATATTAGAGATACAGTGACAGATCTATAGTTAGACGGTAAATAATTGGCGTTCGAAGATTAGAATACGTTTAAGATAAGGGCGAGGGTTAGGTTTTAATTTGAATGGTCAGTGGTATAGATTAGATTGTGTCGATTTAGTCGGTATTTTGTTAGTTGATTACATGCATAATAACTCACGTCAGCCTAATGCGAGGGTTAGAATTTATGGTGGAAAGCTCGTAGCGTGTGTTAGGATTTATTATTATTATTATTTATTATTATTATTATCATTATTATTATTATTATTATTATTATTATTATTATTATTATTATTATCATCATCATCCGGACAGAACTTAGAGGAGTAAAAGGCAAAGGTGACGATCCTGTAAAGGCACGTGAAGCTGCAGAGGAAGTGATCAATTTTCACCGATGGATCGTCTGTCACAGGAGGATACCGCGAAGGTGGAGCAGCAGCAGTGGTGATAATGAATGATGAACCACCACGAACAGAAATTATTAAAACTAAAGCCAAAGGTGCATTCCTTACATCATCTTATGATAAGGAATGCCAGGCAATGATGTCTGCTGCACAATGGATTGCTGACAATTGCCACAGTAAAACCAATGTGCTGATCTTGACTGACAGTCAGTCCTTCTACAAGGGGCTGCTAGGCAACAGCTCGGACATAAATGATTTGCGCCGCAAGTTCAGTGAAGCCACAGCCACAATAAAAATCCAGTGGATTCCAAGCCATGTTGGAATAGAAAGAAATGAGGCAGTAGACCAAGCTGCTAAGGAAGCCAGAGAGATTGAAGGAGACAGACGACCAACAACATACAGAGGAGTCTTTCCAATGGTCAAGAGGGAAATCGGAGATCCACCATGCAGAGCTAAGTACCAGCACCTGGAAGATGTGTATTCTGGGTACTCCTATAGGCGGGAACAAAATATCACATTATGTCGCTGGGACCAGGTTGAGCTAGCGAGACTGCGGTCGGATCGTCATTGGAGCTGAAGATGGTATAAGTACTTTGTAAATGAAGAGCTCAGCCAAGATGCGGCCATGAAAAGGAGGACGTCAAACATATGTTTGAATGTCAAGGAACAATGGCAATTCGAATGGAGTT
>NW_004797523.1:117530-119950 GCF_000002075.1 Aplysia californica
CCCAAATGCGTCGTGGTGTGCTGTTTTCAATTGGTCACAGAGCTACTGCATTGTTTCATTGCCAGAGAGGGATAGGCAAGGGAAATTTGTGAGAAATATGTAACTGAGATTCACTCGTTTCTATTTAGCCCAGTTCTTCATAACAACAAACAGTTGGCCAATGAAAATGTTTTAGAGAACCCTACCTCACCAATACAAAACAACTCTTTTAGTCATCGTCCTTACTCTCACTGTCCATAAGTCATTTACAAAACATTTGGGTAATAGAAATACGTTTATGAAAAACCTATAGCCACAATACGAGGCAATCATTTAAGCCGAGTGTATCTCGTGTTAATTGTCTACAGATCACTTAAAAGACTATAAACCAACTGTTTTCTTGTCGAATGGTACTGGGCTAGGTCATTAGACAATGTGGGATTTTGTGGAAAAACCTGACTCTGTCTTTCAACAGAAAGAAAGAACTTAAACCCAACTAGGTCCAACCTTGGCTGAATGAGATACGGCGGTCCCAACAAGCTCGATAAAAAGCATCGAAATAAAAAAGACCCCACTTTGGTATCAAACTCCCGTCTTCACAGTAAAGGGCCTAACTCTTGCACCACATACACTGGTGAACACAAATAGTTGATGATTACATTCCCATGGCTTGTTCAGTTTATTCCTATAGATAGACAGATAGATAGATAGATAGATAGATAGATAGATAGATAGATAGATAGATAGATAGATAGATAGATAGATAGATAGATAAGAAGGAAGGAGGAGCCACCACGTCTATTCGCAAAAGCGATATTAAAGGAGGCCATTTCACTTTATTCGGTCCCGGGTTCTGATGGTGTGTTTATTACTTTTCCATTTATTTATTTTTAATTTTTAATTTGGTTTATTAATTAATTCTTTTGGCCCTGTTGATTTCATAGTGATGTAGGCTAGCCGGTACACATTGTGTATCTCTCCATCTCTCCAGAGATGTTTGTTCTGACCTACTTCTTGACCCCTCAGGGTGACAAAACGGCACAGATTCTCATAACAGTTTTTGTAAGGAGTCAGTCAGTCTGTTCGTTTGTTTGTTTGCCCGCTTTTCAAACAATGAAAATGTATCCCAGTATTTCTTTCTTTGGTTTTGTTTTCTTCTTAAAATAAAGTTAAGTTTCATCTAAAGAATCCAAACTGTGTATTGCCCAGACAGTGACACTAGGCCTATAGATAACTACACAGAATGAGACTGGTACAAACTTCGATAGGACGCTATTTAAGACCTCTATTTGGAACTTTCTTAACTTAGTACGCACATCTGGGAATCTCTACTTTGTGGGGACACTGGAGGGTCACCGTGGCGTCACGAGTGAAATGTGCTTTTAACTTATTTGAAGAATTTTGAGAGGGTGGGTGGAAGAGGGGGGGGGGGGGCGAGTAGACAAATACGCAAACTTCAATAAGGCAACTACATGTATTATTGAAATTTTCTCGCAGATTGGCAGTGTCCCACAGCTGGACAGATCATAATGTATGAATCCATCCCCCCCCCCCCCCCCTTTTTTTTTTCTTTCGTTCACCACGTCGTATAACTTCACCATTATGTCTCACTTTGGAATCAACATAACGTCGCTAATAAAAGTTGCGAGCGCTTGTATGAGTGGATTTAAAGCCAAACCAAAAGCAACAAAGAAGAGTAACGTTCTTTCCACGAGGCTTTGCTAAGATCGGGAACAATATTTAACTAAACTTCATTCTTGTTAAAAATCACTACGTACCAACAGTCAAGTAACCCGTTATCAACCAGCCATACAAAATAACAGTTTTTACACCGGGAAGATATTATTTTCAACAACGGATTACCAAAAAGAATAAGCTTTACTTTACTCCCTTTCTTCAAACCAACAAAATAGTAGAAATCAGAATGCTACGATGTTTTCTTAATTAATACCAACAGGCCACACAATGCAAATTCACAATTACTACAACAGAAACGTATTTTAATTGTTGTTGTGTTGTTGTTGTTGTTTTTTATTACAAAGCATAACAGAACATGCTTTATTCTCTTTTGTTCATACGAAGAACTCTTATTTGTCTCTTCTGCCATGCAATAACTGCTTGAAATTACAGCAGTTTTACAGAAATTCCTTCGTCATCGGACGACGTCAGGATCGTGCTCGTAGTTCTGGGTCACGTGATCCGTTCTGGACATGGCCCATTATGTCTTCAGGGAGCTCGTAGCCACTTTGGCAGCGGCGGAGACCCCCTGAGGCTCACATTAAAGGGAAGGGGGACGGGGGGAAGATGGGCCCTTTAAGTAGTGTGTGTTACAGGGGTGAATCTGAGGAGGAGGGTGAGCTAGTACAGAGGTAATGGCCAGGGGTATATGTATATTTCAAGGAATTTAATTTAGATACGTTTTTTGTCGCATGTCTATTTTT
>NW_004797523.1:120134-122863 GCF_000002075.1 Aplysia californica
TGATGATGATGATGATGATGATGATGATGATGATGATGATGATGATGATGATGATGATGATGATGATGATGGACAAATAGTTTAGAGAACAAAGTGCAGAATTAATCACAATGTTATTGTATTTCAGCGTTTGGTGCCAACACTGGATCCTCTCGAGCTTTTGTGAGGGTCAGGATACAACCCTCACTCCTCGCATAAGATGATAAAATGTGATAATAGTCGACATCAGAGTTCCTAACGTTTTATAAAGTGTTATGTCAAAATATCACATGGGTGCTGCTTCTTAGTGTTTTTTGCCCCCTCCTGCCCATTCAGCAGTAATGAGTACATGACTTCAAATTGGGGAAGTAAAGGCGGCGAGGAAAGGACCTGGCCACCCTACCGCCGAAGGCCCAGGAAGTTGTCTCACTAACAAGGTAATCCCCAATGTCCGGGTCGGATGCGTGAACAACTTTACTTCTTCGCTAAACACTTCAAAGCAGTGAGAAAAATGTTGAAAGAAACCTTTGTAATAATATTCAAAGTCAATACGATTGCTTTTAGGAAAAATTTAACAATTCTAAGCAGGTTTGCTTACAAATTTTAGCTGTCTGCTTCATCTAGATAGAGATTCTAGTCAACTTCTAAGAGTATTAGTTAGATCTAAATGGTCAGCCTTGACTTGAAGCTATAGCACGAATTAAACCCAGAGTCATTTGCACAAAAAGTCTGGCGGTTTTGAATGTAGCCAAATAGAAAGAAGAGAACCCCGAAATACAGCCAAACATTCGTTTTAACAGATTGTTATATTGGGATTTTAAACGAAGTAACACAGTGGTGTTATTGAAGGGTTAGTGAGGAGAATTGTGAGTAGAAGTGGCACGACGCGGCGGTTGAAGACCTGAGTTAAGTATTTGAAAACATCGGCGTGGTGGAAAAATGACATCAGGGTTCCATAACTTTTCTAACTACGCATATTGTGTTGTTTCCAAATGGTTTTCGCATACTCCCAGAACGTTGTGGAATTCACAAAGCTTCTTGTCTCGAGATGCATCTGATTTTTTTTTTTTAAGGAGAGAAAACAGACAAAGGTGATATCCAAGTCTTTACTAACCTTTTTTCTACCCCAGTTTTTCTTTCAGGCTTGATGAACCCAGCTCCCCCTCCCACCCCTTCCCCCAGCCTATGAGCAAATTCTGTAGCTGGGGATTTTTACGCCCATATCAATTCAATTCAGATCTGGGAGGCTCCAAATAACTAAAAAGACCGCGGTGCTCAATGACCAAACTGTGTTGAAAACTACCTACAATTTACAAAAATTCACTATATTATGGGCTCACATCTCTCTTTGAGTAGAGGGGGGGGGGGTAAGTGTTTTACGGTGATCGCAGCTGCACAAGGTTATGCGTGCCATCTCTCTTCTGTCTAACACATTAAACTATCACCTTCCCCCCTAACAGATGCGCCCCTGGCGAGACGAATCGGCCAACCTGAGACACTGTGCTCTGGCTCCCTGAATCTGCTACATAGCCTCTTGCAGACAAGAGTGTTCTGCATTCTGAGCTCGATCAGCTGACCTATAGCAGGCAGCATGCGAGATACGTCACAACAGACAACATGGCGTCTTTTGAAGAGTTCTGCGGAGGTCCCCTATGGGTAGGTTCAACATGTTTTCGGCGTTTCCTTATAAATATGCATCTCTCTTTCTTAACTGTCTACGAATAATGTTTTACTATGTTTAGACACTAATTTCTAAAAGACAAAATGTGTAATTGAAAAGGTCAAATGGAATATTGCAAGACAAAGATGTCCTTACTATTTTCAGCATTATTAGGTAATTGAAACGCATCCCAAGTATCCACGCTTGTTTTTTTTCTGAGTGAATAAATTAAGCAAAATTTCAAAATTCGATTGCAAAAAATTTATTTAAAAGTACTATTTTGAAACGTTTTTCAAAGAAATAAAAAGAGAGAAAGAAACAATGTACCAGTTAAATGAATAAGATGAAAAGTTTCCCAGGTTAAGTACGCATGTATGAGTATTCCGTATATTACCACAGCTAGGTACAGTGCCTATCACCAAAGGGCTTGTCCTTAATGTCTGGCTGCTTTTATTGTTAGTCTTTAGGTTATTGGTTTGTAGCACTGTTTGACTCAACCGACTCCTTGTTGTGTTGTCTCTTAGAGTTTGGTAGCGTTCCTGGATGTAAACCATGTCACAAGCATTCTACACGTACAGTTAGGAATATTCTTTTGGAATGTGTCGAACTAAAAAAAAAAATGCGTTCGAAATATCTTAAAGTGTTTAGATAACAATTTTTTAACAAATGAAATTCGTGTTTTGGTTAGAGAAATGGATTTTAAGAATAAATCAAAACCAAAAAGATGTCTTATACTGCATGCCTGTCCCATTTGAAGCAGTTTCTGGGTTTGGAAAAAAACAAAAAACAACAACATGGACATTTAATTTCAAACAGATTTTCAAAAACGGTTTATCCATTCCTGTAGTTACAGTCAATCTATATTGATATGGGAAACCATAACCGTGATGTGCTAAAGCTTTTCACCACCATCTACTCAATGTAAATATCTTTGATGGCATCAAATCATGACATGGTACCGAACTGACTAAATTGGATCGATAGTGACGTTTAACAATACACTTACTAATAAATCTAGCATAAATAATAATCTAATAAATCTAATAAATCTAAGTTCACTTTGCATTCGACATACACCCAAACTGTCCAT
>NW_004797523.1:123150-126154 GCF_000002075.1 Aplysia californica
TTCTGTCTGTCTGTCTGTCTGTCTGTCTGTCTGTCTGTCTGTCTGTCTCCTCTACCCCTTCTCTTTTTACTTTTACAGAAGAAACCATATCTCCCAGCCTTTAAAATGATGGTATAGCGAGATTTTATGAAGAGAGTGGCAGAGGGTATTATTATCCTAGTTTTTTCTCCGGTCACTCATCTACTTTATCTATCTAGGTAAATTACTCTTTGCCTACGTCATCCTTTTTTTATAGCCCCCTTTTTAAAATGAGAGCCAGCTGCTCAAGATCTGTCTGTCGCTGCAAGCAGGTGTTTTTGCAACTGCACTTACCTCATCTTATTGTTCTAACTGGTGTCCTCCCCGTGCTGCCTTCTTTCAACTCTACCTTCTTTTCTGCATTTCTCAACAGTCTTCTATGAAACTCCTTTTTCGTTGCCTCTAGTTTATTGCAAGTTCACCCTGCGTATCTGCATCCAGCCGGACACCAAACCTACATTAATTCAAACTTAACCATCCTGGCTCAAAAGGCTTTCTTCACTTGGCTGCAACTAAAAAGTACTTAACAGAGATAATAATAAGGCAGTCCACAGTGATGTAAAAACCCCACAGTAGCTGGTTAAATCATGATCAACACGCCCAGTTGTATTGGGGACGGTATGGATGAACACTTTCCCTCCACAATAATGCATTAATCAGCATATTAATAGTAACCTTATAGCCTTCTGTAGGTAAATGTTATCTGTTTCTTGCATCTGATAGCCATTTCAGTGACAAGGGGTCCGTGACCGGAAATTAGGTTACAGTCTTCAGCACGTACCGATTGAAGAGGTTTTGCAGGATTTTGCTTTTTGCTCTGTATAAATTTATATGGAACAGGAAGTGACTGAGGGGAGAGGCGTGGTAGATGTTTTACAGCATTATAGACGGAGAAATGACCGTTTAGGCGCTGGCAAGGACTTCATAATGATAAGAGAGTTAAAGGTTTTTTGTTTGTTGTTTTTTTTTCGCTTTTTGCTTTGTGGGATTTAAAAAATCATAGTGGCGTCCAAAAGAAACTTGAAAATGTAATCACGTAATCATCGTGTTATAGATCTAGGCTTGCACTGCCCGCCCATGCAGCAATTTAAAGTTGATAAATTCTGCATCATCTGAGACATAAATATTTCACCTATGTCGAGAGACGCCCGAGATATGGTCACTCAAAATTGACCAGGCTTGGCAAAATTGTGCGAAATCAGAGAATCACAAAAGAGTGTTCACATGTATAATAAAGTACATCAACATTGGTGAAATGGGTACGTATTGAATACCAGATGAAAAGGGAATATTATTGTCCGTGCAATGAGCATCATCTTCTGATGATATTTTCAAACAGATTGGAGAACAGAGAAGTTACAAAAAGCATGCAAAACCTGGACTTGACATAACATGTGTTGTTTAGGAGCTAATGGTTTGTGTCGAGCACGAACCCCTTTTTTGCACATGAACCGTGTTGGTTACTTTTTGGACATAATCATTTGTCAGTGAGAAACAGAAGCCACGAAACTGCCATGGCTTTTGGTGGTCCGGGGTGGAATGAACAGAACCGCACTCATGAGATTCATTGTATGGCTTGGTTTAATGGACTACATCGCACAAGAGCTAGAACGCCATGCCTTACCCACATTGTCGTCATGGTGTCATTCAAGTAGACATCTCCCTGCATAGCACAGAACTTTCTCACAGGGTTAGTTAATATTTTATGATAAACTCAGGGTAGGTGGTGGCTTTTTAAATCTCTATTTGTTCATTAGTTCTCTCCATACAAGCTTCAATACACCACGAGACATTTTGAATAACCTGGTGGCACGTTTCTGTGTCGATTCTTTGGATGTACTATCTAACATTGATTTTCAACTGTTTGATTGTTTTTGGGTTATTTCAGTAGACTATGTCTTTCAAAAAACTCCAAAAGTAATACATTGAATGGGCTCAAGTATGGGAAAGCACTGGAGCCAGGCATCTTCAGCATAACACATTCTTCACCCCAAACTTCTCCAAAACTTTCTCACAACAGTGAGATACCCAAAAGGATGTGACTGTCGTGTTTTACCGTCTTTGCCCCGGAACTAGACTGCGCCGATCAGTCCCTTGTAGCTGAAAACTTTTAAGAAGTAACATTTTTCGTTTTACCCAATTTTGATAGAAATGTTTAGAACATGCTTTTTCTCGGATAACGTAATTCATTTTCTTTATATTTACAACCTTGACGTCCCCCTTGTTGAATTTCATGAGTTTGAAGTTGTGTTAAAATAAGAGCAGATATGATCGAGCTATTGCCCTTTAAGGGGGTAATTCTTTTCTTAGACACCCTATACATATTGTACTGTCGGGGTTCGGCTCTAACCATGTATTCGCGAAATTTGGCAGAAACTTTTTTAAATCTTAGATTGTGTAGTAAAGAACCGTAATTGCACTTGGTAATACTATAACTCTGGAAAAAAAACTCTCACTCCACTCGAAATCTGAGCAATACTGGAAGATAATAAGAAAGAAATTACATTCTGGAAAAAAAATTGCCTGACCTACTTTGAGCGTAACTGCGATATGCTGTATTTATATTGTGTATACGTAACTTTTTTGTTTACGTGTATGTAGATTTGTTTGCTTGATTATAAATTCGGAAGGCACGCACCTTGAATAACCGTATTGGACACAATTTTTTGCTGCCATTTCCCTGCGTCTGTGTCGTTGGCAGGTGCACTGGTGAGGTTTGCTGATAATTTCGTATCAAACACCTATCGTCCTTATCTCTCCTCCTCCTTTTTTGTGTTTGTTACTCTCTTGTAACACCTCTAATCTTCCGCACTTATATGGCCTAATTGTGTTGCAAGTGCCGTAAATCTCTTATTATAACAATATAAGACCTATTTGTGATGCAAATGCCATAACACTCTTACTGCAGTAGTATATGAACTACGTGTATTCGTGATGCAAGTGCTGTTTAACTCTCACATACTAAAACAATACATACATATATATA
>NW_004797523.1:128970-130099 GCF_000002075.1 Aplysia californica
ACACACACACACACACGCACACACGCACACACACACACACACACAAACACACACACACACACACACACACACGCACCACCACCACCCAACCCATAAAGATAATAATTCTTCGCGCATCATGACAACACTGCGCGGTACTTTTACTATTCAAAGCAGGCCTGTGTAAAACCCCTCTGTGACATCCTCACGGCGACCTAAAATCGAAGATGTCACAAGCAATCCACTGAAGTCCGTTTAAGCTCTTTTTATAACAATGACCAAGAAAGAAACGACCCAGTTTTTGTTGTGTTGTTCCTATCAGGAAATCGTGAAAAGCAAGCAAGTTGTAAGCCTTGACCATATAGCATTAAACGGCTTGTTGGTGATTCTAAAGGTGCATCTTTGGTAGAACTTTGGTAGGGTGTATAAATTACAAATTCTCCAAATTTGGACCTCTGTGGACAACAGCGATGTGTTCCACAAGGTCAAACAGTTCCAATTAATGGAAAGGGGGGGGGGAGGCTCCACTTTACTTATATCGAAAACTGTACACCTCAAAAAGGCGTGAGAAGAGTATCCATTCCTACCAGAAAGAAAAAAGCTGCTCGATAAAATTCCTTCCTCACTTCGGATTTGGACTGGTGTCTTAGTGCATAGAAGATGACCTAACCATATCACCACCGATGGCAGTGTGCTCCAGTGTGCAAATTGCGCACCTCAAAGATCTCTTTGTGGTCCTAAAGTTGATAAGAGTAGAGTCTTGAGTCTAGGTTTCGGCCGCCACTTGGGCAAGCTTCAAAATTCTTATCAAACTGAAAATGTTTAATGTGTCCGGCACGAATATGATCTTATGCAGTTGCAAGCGCCGTAAAACACTTAGCACAATAAAACACCTGAGGATGTAGGGAGAACGTGTATTTGGGAACAGGTCACACCAGATACATGTACTTACTTAACAACCCATGGAAAGGTGACCTAGATTGTGAGGAATTTACGATTTGACTTAACTAAGAAAAATAATGTTGCGTTATTCTTAACAATTTTGGACCATATAGCTGAATTTCAAGACTGTATACGAGAGTTTGCGTTTGTGCGTGCGTGCGTGCGTGCGTGCCTGCGTGCCTGCGTGCCTGCGTGCGTGCGTGCGTGC
>NW_004797523.1:130632-132144 GCF_000002075.1 Aplysia californica
ACCCCCCCCCTCTCTCTCTCTAGGTGTACCAAGTGGATTTTGTCGGTTTCGTCATCTTCTACATCAACTTCGCCCTCTTCCTTGCTCTCTTCTTCCTCAACTTCTGGTCAGAGCATCCGGGTTCAAAACCAAGCAAGCGTGGCTACCAAGCGTTGGAGGAGAAGGTTAGTAGTGCAGGGGTTGTTTCTAAGCTCGTGTTGTTACAGTTGTTGCTGCTGTTGTTGTTGTTGTTGTTGTTGTTGTTGTTGTTGTTATTATTACTTTTTGAAAATTTAACATTGTCATAAAACTCCAAATTATGCCCGTCTACATCAACTTTTGGTTTCTTATTCTTGTGCGAAACGTTGAGCCGATTCAATAATTCACACATTTTATAGTTATATTTTTTGTCTGTAAATCAGGCAAGATTCTCCCTCCTGCTCTGCTTCTTAAACGACACCCTTCAAGGCCTTTTTTATGCATAATATTTACTGTTGAAGTATCAGGAATTATACAAAGCACCGTGTACATGTATATTATAATGTGTGTGTGTGTGTGTGTGTGTGTGTGTGTGTGTGTGTGTGTGTGTGTGTGTGTGTCTGAGAGAGAAACAGACTGACAGACAGACAGACAGACACACACACGCAAACACAAACACACACACACACAGACAGACAGACTTACAGACAAACAGACAGTCAGACCGACAGACAAACAGACAAAGAAAGAAAAGGTAGAGCTGGATGTCATATCGTGGCTCGTGAGTAGACATAACTGTAAGAAGCATCCATCAGAAGTCTCCTTTGTTCACCCTGTCTCTTTTTTCGTCCATGTCCAATACTGCCCCAAACAGGAAGAATGTCCAGTGGTATCTGCCTCCGCCGTATCCAAGATTTTCTTCTGCTGGATGTACAAGTGAGTGGATGGGGAGTGGGAAAGGGGGAGGGAGAGGAAGTGAAGAGGTGAGGTGGAAAAAAAGGGGGGGGGGGGGGGGCACAGGACAATTTGATTCGAAAGGTGTGAGAGGGGGATTTGAAGAGTTTGGCGGCAACATTCAAAAGGAAGGACTGGGGAAGGGAAAGTTGGAAGGTTGTAGAAGTGAAGTGGGAGGGGGAGGGTACAGAAAGATTCGAGAGGAGGGGGAAAGGGGGAGGAGGGGGGGAGAGGGGAAGTTTGAGAGGGGGGTTGCACAGGGAGATGCCAGTGGAAGTGTGACGAGCACAGGTAGGGGATTGGAGGATGGGGTTACATAACGACATTCCCTTTATCCCCCCCCCCCCAAACCAACCCTACTTTTTAAAATTGCTCTCTTACATTAGTATATTTGATTTTTAGTACACTTGATTTGCTTTATTACCTGTTTGACATTTTAGTCTTCGCAGTACTTTCAGTTTTGCTTTTTCAGTGACGTACACTTCGCCTTGTTGTTTACGTTGATAGCTCCTTCCCCAGCCACCTTCACAATCACCAACTCACATCGCCTTTTCATTGATCCTTTTTTAAACTCCTTCTTCTCAACCCTGCCCTCCCCCC
>NW_004797523.1:135904-138104 GCF_000002075.1 Aplysia californica
ATCATCATCATCATCATCATCATCATCATCATCATCATCATCATCATCATCATTGCCTTTCTCATCCTGAATCAGGGTGTAGGCCACGAACAAACACTTTACAGCTGTCCCTATCCTGGGTTAGCCTCTTGGTGTTATTCCATGTCTTCCCACTTTCCTGTACCTAGCCTCACCTCACCTTATCTTACCTTACCTTACCTTACCTTACCTTACCTTACCTTACCTTACCTTACCTCACCTCACCTCACCTCACCTCACCCCACCTCGCCTCGCCTCGCCTCACCTCGCCTCACCTCGCCTCACCTCACCTCACCTCACCTCACCTCACCTCACCCCGTCACTTTTTGTGCCTTCAGTCTTCAGCATGTTGGTCAGTTACATGGGCAACCGGACTGAGATCAACATAGCATGTCCTTTATTAATCGTCATCAAATAAATCACCAGAATGAACGTACTAAAGGCCTTAATGCTCTCCCCTCCCCCCACCAGGCTATGCGCATCAACAGCGAGTCCAAGCGTAAGTCGACAGTGGGTGACATAGTCAACCTCATGTCTGTAGACGCCCAGCGCTTGCAGGAGTTCATGATCAAGGTCTCCTTCACCATCGTCACGCCTATACAGATCATTGTCGCCATCGCCATCATCTACCTCAGTATCGGACCCTCCGTGCTGGTCGGTGCGTGCCTTTTGCGCTCCTCTTTCTTTGTTTGTGAGAAGGGGAGGGGGAGGGGTGGGGGTGTTTTGTTTGTTGTTTTGTTTTGTTGTTGTTGTTGTTGTTTTGTTTGTGTGGTGGGGGTGGCGTTTTTTTCGGGGGGAGGGTTTTTTTGTGTGGGAGGGTTTCCCTTCAAATTTCCATTAAGGGGGTGTAGGCTGTTTTTACGCGTCCATCGACACAATTTAGATGACGTAGGAAGCGGGTTCCAACCCGGTTTTTCTTCGTCTTGTCCGTCCGTTTTCTTTAAATTCTTTTTTTGTTGTTTGTTTGTTTGTTTTTTGTTTTTGTTTGTTTTTATGCAAATGTGTTAATAATTATTTAAAGTGTAGGTGTATTACACCCATGTCGACACAATTTAGGCTTTCGGCATTGCCTGTCAGGGCCAACTCGGGATGAGAGGGCTACAACATCCCAGTAGAAAGACCGAGATACTCGATAAAAATTGTACTTCCACTCAAGAATCAAACTCGGATATCCTGCTCGCGACAACGCAGCGCCTAACCGCTACACCATAGTCGATGATGCGTGACTCTTTATCTGCTTCTTTGTTGATGGGAGAGGGGGGGGGTTCTTTTAGTATTCTCATTTTGGTTGGTTTTAGTAAGTGTTTAATGGCATTTGCAACAGAATAAGGTCATATAAGTGCCGAAGATTAGAGGTGTAACAAGACAGTAACAAACACAAAAAAGAAGGAGGGGAGATAAAGACGATAGATGTTTGATAGGAAAGAAGAAGCAAACCACACCAGAGCTCACGCCAACCACCTACTAGATATTTTGTATACACCTATACGAGGAACATGATACTGTAGACATACTGTAAACATCATACGGTAAACGTGATACTGCCAACGTACTGTAAACATGATACTGTTAACATCATACTGTAAACATCATACAGTAAACATAATATTGCCAACGTACCGTAAACATGATACTGTAAATATGATACTGTAGACATATTGTAAACATCATACGTTAAACATGATACTGTCAGCGTACTGTAAACATCATACAGTAGACATCGTACTGTCAGCGTACCGTAAACATGTTGCTTTGCCTGTTGAAGGGTTCGTGGTGCTGTTGCTGCTGATCCCCACCAACATCTGGATCGCCACCAAGCAGCGGGACCTGCTGAGGAAGAACATGGGCCACAAGGATGACCGTATCCGGATGGTCAACGAGGTCCTGAACGGAATTAAGGTCAGAGGTCACTTTCGGCTAGTTTGAGAGACAGGAAGACAGACAGACAGACAGACAGACAGACAGACAGACAGACAGACAGACAGACAGACAGACAGACAGACAGACAGACCTATACGGGAAACGTTATCACATACTGTAAACATCTTACGGTAAACATCATACAGTAAACATGATACTACCAACGTACACATCATACAGTAAACAGACAGACAGACAGACAGACAGACAGACGGACAGACAGACAGAGAAACAGACAGGCACGCACACACACACACACACA
>NW_004797523.1:138297-139337 GCF_000002075.1 Aplysia californica
GGGGGGGGTGCAATCTTTTCAATAATCACATTGCAAAGAACATTGAGAGTTCAAGTAGGTTGCGCACTGGAAAAGTTTGACAATGTGTTTTGATAACTTGACATTTGTCTTTCTGAAATCACCCTTTTCCTTTCCCCTTCCCCAGAAGCCATCTTGTGGGGACTCTTTGTTCTACCGACTAAAATTCTATTTAAAATATGTAATTGTATTGTAGATACAGAAAAGTGTAAAGACACGGAATAACATCAAGAGGCTAGCCGGGATAGGGAAAGATAGAAAGTGTTTGTTCATGGCCTACACCGATTTTAGATCCTCTCAAAGATACTATTTAGATAATTCCGGCGGCAGTCTGCTTTGGCCCTCCCCGTCAGAGCCAATCCATGGTGAGAGGGAAACACCACCCCAGGAGAAGGACGAAGATATTCGGTAGAAATTTATGTCTTCTGGGTGTGATGGTGAAACGCTTGGCTGCTATACAGTGGTCTGTTGAAAGGGGAAGAGAATTGTTTAAGTAAGCAGGCACATGCAAATGGAAACTCAAATTAACGAATGATCAATGAATATCCAAATAACGATGACGTAACGAAAAGCAGTGAGAGTGATTCGGGACTTACGAAGATAGGTCCTGCTACTTTTCGTGGTTCATATTGTTTCTTTCAGTCAGCTGTGCGTCTTGGGTTTTTTTACGGCGCTAAAAAGAACCCTCATTTTGTTTATGTGTTTCTTTCTACTTAAACTAACAAACAAACCAAACAAAAAACAAAAAACAAAGTAGCAAACAAACAAACAATCCCCCAATGTCACGGTGGAGCCGTTAACGCGTTTGTGTTTTTCAGGTGCTGAAGCTGTACGCCTGGGAGACCTCGTTCCACGACCGTGTACAAGGAATCCGCGCCTTGGAGATTGGCACTCTCTTCAAGATAGCGCTGTTCTACGTCGTCTCTGGGGTCTGTTGGAACCTGGCCGGGTATTTGGTGAGTGGTTAGGTTTTCGATCGAGAGACAAGGGATGGGAGATGAGAGAGAGAGAGAGAGAGAGAG
>NW_004797523.1:139588-140832 GCF_000002075.1 Aplysia californica
GAGAGAGAGAGAGAGAGAGAGAGAGAGAGAGAGAGAGACCTTGTTTCTACGACCAGGTGCAAGGAATTCATACCTTGGAGATGGCTCCCTCCCCAAGACTGTGTTGTGCTACGTCGATTCTGGTGTCTGTTATCCGGTTATCTCATGGGTATTGGTGGGTGGGGGAAGTGGGGCAAGAGACTAGGGGTAGAGGATAAGAGGATATAAAGGAAAAAAGAATGGAGGAGAGTGGGAACAAGGGGTGGGAGAGACGTTGTCAAAGGCAATGAAGGAAGGGAGGGGGGGGGATACTGGTCAAAATGGAAAGTGGCAGGCATTTTTTTTTCGTTCATTATATCTCGCTCTTCAAAGAAAAATATGATCTGGTTCTGTCTGTGATGCAATTTTAGCGAGCGCCCGTCCTCTAACCCCAATTGCATTTTTCTTTTAATAAGATTTTACAGCACTGGCAACGCAATTAGGTAACATATGTGACAAAGATGAGAGGGGTCACAAGAGAGTAACAAACACAAAAAGAAGAAAGTATAAGGACGACACACGCTAGATAGAAAAGAAAGAGCAAAACTACACCAGAGTAGTGTTTGAAGAATCCCGTCGTGTTGAAAGTGACGTTGATGTGCCTTGAAATCTGATTCCTGTCGTTCTTCATCTCCTCGCCCCCCCCCCTCCCCCTTACTTGCAGGTGACCCTGGCGACCTTTGCTACGTTCTCCCTGAGTGACCGTGAGAACTACCTTGACCCTGGCGGTGCTTTCATGACCTTGGCATTCTTCAACATCCTCAAGCCTCCCATGGATTTTATGTCTTCCATCATCTCCCTGGCGGCTCAAGTAAGGAGAAGGGGTGTGAGAGGGGGAGGGGAGGCGGCTTTAAAGACTGCGTCTCTTTCTCCCTATCAGTCTTCCTGTCTCTCTCTCTCTCTCTCTCTCTCTCTCTCTCTCTCTATCTCTCCATCCCTCGCACGTCTTACTATTTGTCCTCACATAGCCCTTCTCTCACTTTCTGCTTTGTATCTCTCTCACACCTCACAAACTGTCCACACAGACCGTGTGCGTGAAACCTGAGGCTCTCTCTCTCTCTCTCTCTCTCTCTCTCTCTGTGTGTGTGTGATAGAGAGAGAGACAGAGAGAGTTCGTGTGTGTGTGAGTGTGTGTTCGTGTTCGTGTGTGTGTGAGTGTGTGTGAGAGACCGAGAGAGAGAAAGTGTGTGTGTGAGAGACTGAGAGAGAGTGTGTATGTGTGTGTG
>NW_004797523.1:141261-143549 GCF_000002075.1 Aplysia californica
TCCCACCCGTGTGTCAAACGTGGTGTGTTTTCCCCTGTGTGTGTATGTGTGTGTATTTCTTCCCCAGGCGTACGTGTCCGTGCTTCGGATCAACAACTTTCTGCTGTACGAGGAACTGGACGAGAACACAGTCATTGAGATGGCCGACTCAGGTCAGTGGTCGGTGGTCAGTGTGATAGTCTGTGGTCAGTGGTCAGTGTGATAGTCAGTTGTCAGTGGTCAGTGGTCAGTGGGACAGTCAGTGGACTGGTCAGTGGTCGGTGGTCAGTGTGATAGTCTGTGGTCAGTGGTCAGTGTGATAGTCAGTGGTCAGTGTGATAGTCAGTGGTCAGTGGTCAGTGGTCAGTGTGATAGTCAGTGGTCAGTGGTCAGTGTGATGGTCAGTGGTCAGTGGGAGGGTCAGTTGACTGGTCAGTGGGCAGTGGCCTGTTGTCGGTGGAAAATAGCCAGTCACATAGTGAGTGTAATGGTCATATATTGTCAGTGGTCAGTGGTCAGTGGGTGTTCTGTGGTAAGAGGGGGTGATCAGTGGACTGGTCAGTGATCAGGAATCAGTATGATGGTCTGTGGGAGGGCCAGTGGTCAGTGGGAGGGTCAGTGGTCAATGGGCAGTGGCCTGTTGTCGGTGGTCAGTAGTCAGAGAGATAGTCAGTGTCATGGTCAGTGGTCAGTGGTCAGTGGGAGGGTCAGTGGTCAGTGGACAGTGGTCAGTGTGTTTTCGGTGGTAGGGGGGGTGATCAGTGGGCTGGTCAGTGGGAAGGTCAGAGGGCAGTGGTCAGAGGTTAGTGGTCAGTGGTCAGTGGTCAGTGGTCAGTGGCCTGTTGTCGGTGATCAGTAGTCAGTGAGATAGTCAGTGTCATGGTCAGTGGTCAGTGGGAGGGTCAGAGGTCAGTGATCAGTGGTCAGTGGTCAATGTGTGTTCTGTGGTAAGAGGGGTGATCAGTGGGCTGGTCAGTGGTCAGTGCGATAGTCAGTTGTCAGTGGTCAGTGGTCAGTGAGCTAGTCAGTTGTCAGTGGACAGCCGTCAGTGGGCTGGTCAGTGTATGTGATCTGGTACTTTATACTTTGGGTGTTTTGCGCCCCCATCGACACAATTTAGATCATTTGGGAGGCGGGCTTCCGACCCTGCCTATCAGGGCCAACCCGGGGAGAGAGGGATACAATTTCTCAGCGGAAAGACCCGAGACGCTTAATACAAATTTCTTTGCACTCGGGATTCAAACTCGAATCTCTGGCGTACCACAACGAGGCCCCTAACAGATACACCAGAGATTACGGGCTAAAAAGATTTAAAGCATTCCCCTCCGATGTGTCAAACCAGCACTGTGTGATAATATTCTCCTGTTCTTAAATTTCAAATTGAAGACATAGATCTGGAAGGAAAAAGCACAGATGTCCAATATTTACATTTTCGTGGGCTTTGTCGGTATCTTCGATTTCATTATTTTGACGAGCGCTTGACGATGATTCACATCTATCTTTAAAAAATGTCATTAAGAAAACCTACGAAAGCTTAAGAGTGTGGCCATTTAAAAAGTGGGTAGTACTGCTGTACTCCAAAGACCAAATCTCAATTTTCTCTGATTTGCCAAAAGTGGACATCTCTGGTTCTCCCCCCTTAGTTTTCAATTAACTGTTAACGATGTTGACGATGACAATAATTAATTGTTAATGATAATGACAGTTATCATGATCATCACTTTTTTTAAATTGATAATTTAAAATAATGGGACATAATACTTCCCGAAACTCCACTTTCTTGTTGTACTTTGTCTACATTGTTTCTTGCAGTGATGATAATAATGATAATATTGATGATAATGGCTTGATGATGTGTACTGTCTCCATCAGAGCACGCAGTAACGTTTGAAGGAGCTGAAATGACTTGGGATGTAAATGCGCCGTCTACCTTGAAAAAGTAAGTCGTGTGGAGTTGTTTTGGGTTGTTTTTTTAGGGAGGGGGGGCGGGTGTGCATGTGAGAATTAGTCAGAGAGATAGATAGCGAAGTTAAGGAATGAGTAAGCGAGCGAGAGCGAGGGAGAGAGAGAGAGAAGAAGAAAAAGAGAGAAAGAGACAGAGAAAGAGACAGAGAAAGAAAGAAGGGGGGGAGAGAATTTGTATTATTGCATTTACAAGTTTTTCTTCTTCTTCTTCTTCTTCTTCTTCTTCTTCTTCTTCTTCTTCTCCTTCTCCTTTTCCTTCTCCTTCTCCTTCTCCTTCTCCTTCTCCTTCTCCTTCTTCTTCTTCTTCTTCTTCTTCTTCTTCTTCTTCTTCTTCTTCTTCTTCT
>NW_004797523.1:145847-147534 GCF_000002075.1 Aplysia californica
ACATAAGTATAGGCTGTCTATTTTTTTAAAAATAAAACGTTTTCTTTTGTTTCAGAATAATTTTTGATAGAATGCGCCAATGTATTCAAAATTTTGGCACCAGACGCGTTTTCATGTGGCTTTAATACACTGAATAAAAGTTGTTCACATACTGACTTGAAAAACAACGCTTTCTCTTTATCCACTTTATCAATGTTCAAATTAATTGATATGCGTGTCAATATGCCCGCATGGTCTGTGCGCCAGTTAATGTGACAAAGTTTAATGGAGTACCTCCATCTATCTATCTACGAGTGTGTTTCTTACTTCTCAGATTGGCCGCAACAGGCTGTTCTTTTCCTAAAATAATGATTTTTTAAAATGTTGAAGAAGACATAAAATGTTTACCGTCATTCAGTGAACTACCTTGACTTGCTTTCAGTCTATCTTTTAAAAGATGATCTGAACTAATTTGGCGGAGACGTAAAATGTTTACAGTCATTCTAAGAACTTCATTGATTTATTGTTTCCATCCATCCTCTAGAGGATGATTCAAAACTGTGTTGAGTGAGGCGAAAATAAATAAATGTTTACAATCAATCAGTGAATTACTTTGACACATTTTTTTTTGTTCGTTTGTTTCTTTCCACGCTCCTATCCTTGTGATATAGGGTGTCCACTTCCTAAACGATTATCTAAAATAAAAAAAACCCCAATATGTTGAAGGAGGTGTACATTGTTTACAGTCAGTCATTTTGTCAATAACGCCGACTTGTTGTTGTTGTTGTTTTTTTGTTCTCCCAAGACTCGCATCCTGGTGATCCATGGCGTCCACTTCCTAAACGATTATCTAAAAAAAAAACCCACAGCAATATGTTGAAAGAGGTGCACAATGTTTACAGTCATTTTGTCAATGACGCTGACTTGTTGTTGCTTTTTTTCTCCCTAGACTCGCATCCTGGTGACCCACGGCATCCACTTCCTGCCCCAGGTGGACACCATCGTGGTCATGAGTGACGGCCAGATCAGCGAGATGGGCACCTATGAGGAGCTGCTGGCCCACGATGGGCCTTTCGCCCAGTTCTTGAAAACACATCTCACACAGGAGCAGCTGGAAGGCTATGACGAGGACGAGGATCCAGAGGGTATGGACACACTAGGGGGAGATAATATGTTATATCTTTGTCTGTCTGTCTCACTGTCTCTGTCAGTCAGTCTTGTTCTTCTCTCTTTCTCTGTGTTTCTCTGTTTGTGTGAGCACGCGCGCGTGCGCATGTGTGTGTGTGTGCGTGTGTGTGTGTGTGTGTCTGTGTGTCTGTGTGTCTGTGTGTGTGCATGTGTCGATGTTTGTGTGTGTGTGTGTGTCTGTGGGTGTCTGTGGGTTTGTGTGTATGAGTGTGTGTGAAAGAGGCAGCCAACCTGTACTGTCTAAAGTGATTTAGTGCCAACGTGCTGCATGTAAAGTTCTCGTATTCGTATCTCTTTCCCCTCCCCTTCCTTTCCTGTCCTTCAACCACCTTCCTCTCCTCTTCTTCTCAACCTCTCATCGCCTCTTTCGCGCTTCTTGCCCGTCTCTACTTCTCTCAAACTTACTCCCTCGTCACCGTCCCATTCCTCCCTTTCCTTTCCCCGTCTCTCAAACGCCCCCTTCCTTCACTCCCTCTTATTTGCCCTTCTTTCGTCTACCATCAAACACACTTCACCCCCC
>NW_004797523.1:148656-151198 GCF_000002075.1 Aplysia californica
GAGAGAGAGAGAGAGTGTGTGTTTTACGGAGCGGGTTGTCCCAGCACGTGAGACATATATTTACTTGGCCTAATGTCCTGTCTTGTTGTGCGTTTGCGTGAATGCACCTTTAGGTCTAACTTTTGTAACGTCAACTGCCATTGTTAACGATCAAGACAAATTTCTCCCTGCGAGATGAATAAAGATTGTTATTGTCATTGTCATTGTCATTGTCATTAGCATGCTCATGTGAAAGAGTTTGGGTTTGTTTATTGTTGTTGTTTATGTTTTTCTTGATGTTTTCTTTTTGGGTTTTTTTTTTTTTGTTTTTTGTTTTTTGGGGGGTGGGGGTTGTTAAAGGGGGGGGGTTTGAATCTGTGCCACGTGCGTGAACAGGGAAAGAGGAGGGAGTAGTGACTTCATCATGTGCCTGTGTGTAACAGCCTTTATTGCACATGTCCTCGTGCAGACGAAGGGAGAACCTGGACGGCTCGCTGACCATCTCTAGACGAGCGGAGAAGCAGATGGAGGAGGGAAAGCTCAAGAAAGATCAAGGGAAACTCATCACCACGGAGGTGCTCGCCAAAGGAAGGGTCAGTACACATTTTGTACCTTCCTATTTTCCCTCTGTTACTTTCTGTCTTCCAGTACCAACATAATATAACAGTTTAATTAAACAACTATCTGAAACAGTTGGGAAAACATTTCAGGGTAGAAGCTGGAACTTACTCAAAAACAATTATACGTACCCACCTGAATTTTAGACAGCGTTTCATAGACATACTATAAATACTAGAGGGTGCGGTGGCGGAGCGATTAGTGCACTCGTCTCCGTAGCGGAAAGTACCGATTCGAGCTTGGGTTCGGACACGGATTTTTTTCGTCCCTTCCTGTCCACCCATCAGTAATGACTTCGACTTTGGGAAGTGAAGGCGGCGTGGAAAGGAATTGGTCACCCTACCACAATATGCCGAATGCTCAGGAAATTATC
The DNA here is from genome assembly GCF_000002075.1 of Aplysia californica. Classification (NCBI taxonomy): domain Eukaryota; kingdom Metazoa; phylum Mollusca; class Gastropoda; order Aplysiida; family Aplysiidae; genus Aplysia; species Aplysia californica. The sequence continues at coordinate 149,627 of NW_004797523.1, forward strand.
TCACTAACAAGACAATCCCCATTGTCAGGGTCGGATGCGGGAACAACGTTTTACTATAAATTATGTGTTAACTTTTTGTAAAGTTCGTGTCCTACATTAACAATCTACTCTCTTTTTTTTAACCCTTGTGTGCCCGGCCAGGTGGAGCCCAAGGTTTACCTGAAGTACGCCCGGGCGGCCGGAATCCTGCCCATGACGGTGGCCATCTCCTTGTTCTTCACATTCCACTCGGTCAGTGTGGTCACCAACTACTGTCTGACAGCCTGGACCTCAGATCCCTTCTTGGCCAACCGGTCAAACGACATAGAGGAGTTGTCGGAACTCAGTGACAGCTACCTGCTAGTCTACGGTCTCTTCGGCTTTGCTCAAGGTACGTACACACTCAAATACACATTTGAGGAAGCCTGTTGAAATTAGGCGCTCGTCAAAATAATGACATAGAAGAAATAGGCGATTTTCTGTCGGTTTGGCAACTTGGGGGGGGGGTTGTTGTTGTTGTTTGTTGCTTTTTTTGGGACCACCGGGGGTGGTGTTGTACTTGGGTTTTTTAAAACCGGGTCTGTGTTGTTTTGGGTTTGTTTTTTTACCGGGGGGGGTAAACATTTTTAGGTCCATTTAAAAACACATTTCTGTGAGGATTTTACTGGAAAAACGTTGATTAAAGACGCAAAAATGAAAATTTTTAGTTTCTCAGGGCTCTCTAGCTATTGAATTCATCAAACTTTTGCGGCCATTTTCTTTCTATTTTTACCTCTGAAACCATGCTGCCCCCACCTACTTCAATCGCAAATATCTCAACTTCTATTAAAAATAGATGGTTAGTTTTCTCACTGAAAGCAAGACAAATGAACAAGCCTTAAGATGATACCAATAACTCCAAGTTCGCAAATATTGACGAGCGCCTGATTCCACCGCGTCGAGACACATAGTATACACTCATAGATGCAGGTACACTCTCACAAATAATGTGCAGACTGGAAATTACAGATACAAACTGACAAATACTGAAAGACGCCGAAAAATACAGATCCACACTCACATATTATTATACAGATACATATTTATGGAGATATACACTCACAAAAATCTGAGGTCCACACACCAACACATACCCGCCAAAATTCACACACTCGTGTAATTCGTACACTCCAGACACCCCAGTCCTTCCCTGACTGTGACAAACCCTCACCGGTCACATGACCTACCTTTATGTTCCAGTCTTCCTCCTGATTGGTTACTACTACCTGTTCTGGACCCGGATGGTCATGGCGGGCCGGAACCTGCACTCAGAGATGACCTCTCGACTCTTCCGCGCGCCCATGGCCTTCTTCGACACAACGCCCATTGGCCGGATTCTCAACCGCTGCTCCAGGGATATTGAGATTGTGAGTTGTGAATACGCACACAAGCACACACGCGAATAAACACATACGCACTCGCATTCTGACACATATACATAAACACACTTACATATAAACGCTGACACACAAACACACATGTGCAAACACACATACGCATACACAGAAAACTCTTTTTCCCACACACACACACTCACACACACACACACACACA
>NW_004797523.1:152162-154076 GCF_000002075.1 Aplysia californica
ACACACACACACACACACACACACAAGCTTGTTTCCTTTCGTAGACCCGTCTTGTAATGTCCTAAACCATGCAGTCTGGTGTATTTCCAATTCAGTATGGACCGCATAAATTCATTCAAGTAGGCCTAATGAATGACAAAAAGGTGGGGGAAGGGGCGAATAGTGGTAGGGGTTGGAAGGGGGGGGGGGTCGCACTGTGCCCTTATCTATAGCAAGACTAATGTTTTTCCCTTCGTTTAGATGTAATGATGCGGCCCGTGCTGAGCACACTTTACTGCAAAGTCTGTTTTTGTTTGTTTGTTTTTGTTGTTTTGTTGGGGTTTTTTTGTTTGTTTTTTTAACGGAGAGCGTAGAACGGGGCCAATCTGGAAATGTACAACTCTACGTTTTAAGGTAATGTGCGGAAACTAGTCATCATCTTCTTCTTCTTCGTTCTGCATGGTAGATTAGATGTTGAGGACTGAAGTGTTGATGAACCCCGCAGTGATCCCCAGGTCGAGAGGGCTGCCATACAGCTTCTGCTGCATGTGTAACTAGTTATGATTATTAATATTACTGTCTTTGCGAAATTTATATAACTGTCTTAGCGAAACGACACAGACGTACATATACATCATCATCATCATCATCATTGCCTTTCTCACCCTGGGTCAGGATATAGGCCACGAACAAACACTCTCCACCTTTCCCTATCCTGAGCTAGTCGCTTGGTATCACTCCACATTTTCCCACTTTTCTGTAAATCCATTTCCGTGACTCTTTTCCAGGTTCCAGGAGGTCTTCCCCTTGATCTTTTACCCTGTGGGTTCCAATCTAGCTCTTTTTTTTTGTTATCCAGCAGCTTGACTTCCTGAGAGTGTGTCCAATCCATCGCCAACGTCTTCTTCCCACCTCATCTCTGGCTGGGCTCTGTCTGGTTCTTCTTAATACTTCCTCGCAGGTGATCCTGTCTGTCCATTTGATCCTCAGTAGCTTCCACAGACACTTGTTTAAGAAAATCTGGATCCTCTTTATGCACGTATGGGATGCGTTCCACGTCTCACACCCATACAACAAGACTGACTTCACATTTGAGTTGCAAATTCTAAGCTTTGTTCGTAATGAGATATCCCTGGTCCTCCAAATCCTGTTTAAAGAAATAAATGCAGTCTGTGCCTTTCCAATGCGGGACTTTATTTCCGCACCTGTTCCCCCCTCTCTGTCAATTAAACTCCCAAGATGGCAGAAGGATTCGACGTCTTCTAGTGCATTTCCTTGTACTGTGACCTGCTCCTTCCGTAGTGCGTCTATCCTTAGGACTTTCGACTTTCCTGGGTGGATCCTCAATCCAACAGACTCATTCATATACAGGCCTGTAAGAAGACAACCAGTAACGAGATTACTTTTTCACTGTTGTATCATCTCACCTCCGTTGGCGTTGGTAGCCTCGTGGTTATTCTACCGGACTCGTTATCATGAGACAGCTGGTTAAAGAGTTCGAGCCCCAGCTCAGTGCCAGGTCCTTGGAAAAGTCATGTTCTATTTGGTAAGGTTCTTTCGGAGATGAACGTTAACCTCGGAGGTCCTGCTTCTAAAATATCCTGAAATGGTAGATAGGGGGTTAAATTTATTCATTTTCATTTCACTTTACCCCCCTTCGCGCCCTCCCCTTCCTACTCCAATCCCCAGGTGGACAACTTTCTGCCCATCATCTGCCGAGATTTCCTCGGAACATTCAGCATCAACTTCATCACCATCCTGGTCATCTTGATCGAGACTCCAGAGTTTGGCGCTGTCCTCATACCCGTCATCATCTTCTTTTTCATCGTTCTGGTAAGTACTTCATCTATTACAAACTCTTCGACATCTATTATCGTCGTCATCATCCTCCTCCTCCTTCTCTTCCTCCTCCTCCTCCTCCTCCTCCTCCTCCTC
>NW_004797523.1:154176-155204 GCF_000002075.1 Aplysia californica
CTCCTCCTCCTCCTCCTCCTCCTCCTCCTCCTCCTCCTTCTCCTTCTTCTTCTTCTTCTTCTTCTTCTTCTTCTTCTTCTTCTTCTTCTTCTTTTACTTTGTCGTCGTCGGCGTCATCAAGACGTCAGAGTTCGACGTTGTCCTCATACCCGTCATCATCTTTATCATTGCGCTGGTAAGTGTTCCATAATCACCAACTATTTCTTTTATTCTCTCATATACAATTCCCAAACCTAAAGTAGGTAGGATTGAGCGCCTTGTTTACTCGGATAAGGATGACATAATATTTTGGAGGTCCTGTGTTGAACTTTCGCACGTGATAGATTCTTTGGCGATTAGTCTCTGGGGGGCCGCCTTCCAGACAAAAATCAAGATTAATGACTACCCAAAATTGAAGCTACCCTATTCAGTATCATTATTAAGAACATCTTCTATGAGGACACTTGGCAACAACAGCAAGGGAATAGAAATGGGAATCGTATAATTATACATTTCATAATCTTTCCTCTAACAGTAGGACTACATCGCCGCTAAATGCTTCTGCATTAATTATTTTTCTTAATTAATCTTTCTTTTTCTTTTTTTTTTTGTTGCTATGCGGGTTATCCCTGGTCCCCATCCTAACTTTTGTTTCTTTATTTCTCTGTGCAGAGGTTTTACATACCTACTTCCCGACAGTTAAGACGAATTGAGCACGTGACCAGGTCCCCAATCTACACACACTTCAGGTGAGTCAGGAGTGCTGTGACATATTACAATTCACTTCATTTTACACATATATACACACTTTAGACAACATGGCTACACACACTTCAGGTGAGTCAGGAGTGCTGTGACATATTAAAATATACTTCATTTTACACCTATAATATACACACTTCAGACAACATGGCTACACACACTTCAGAGAGCATGTGTACATATATTTTAGGATGATCTTAATTAAATTGTGTCGCCTGGGGGATAAAATGCCTACATTAAAAACGGGCTTGAGAAAAGTCATGGATAAAAGCCTACTTGAGCCCCCC
>NW_004797523.1:158215-159806 GCF_000002075.1 Aplysia californica
TTATCATTAGGTGGCTGTCAGTGAACCTGGACACCCTGGCCAACATCGTCATCTTCGCCGCGGGCCTGTTCCAGGTCCTGTCTCCGGACAGTGACGCCGGGAAGGCGGGACTCACTGTGTCCTACGCTCTACAGGTAATGGCTGTGTTGTTGTTGGTGGTGGTTGAGGTGGTGGTGGTGGTGGTGTTGTTGTTATTGCTGGTGTTGCTGTTGTTGTTGTTGTTGTTGTTGTTTTTGTGTTAGGGTGGTTGTGATGGTAGTTGTGATGGTGGTGGTGGTGGTGATGATGGTGTTGTTGTTGTTGGTGGAGGTGGTGGTGGTGGTACTTGTGATGGTGATGATGATGAGGATATGATGTTGATAATGGTGATGACGATACCAGTGATGATGATCATGAGGCTATTATTGAAGAAACCCTTAAGGATGAATCGTTCAACATACATTTTTATAATAATATTTCATTATAAAACTTCATAGGCTTAAGTTTCCACCAACATTCTATTAATCGTACTTGCAACGATGATGATGATGATGATGATGATGATGATGATGATGATGATGATGATGATGATGATGATGATGATGATGATGATTTTGATGATACGGATAATAGTGTTGCTAAAGACATGATTGAAAATTATGATGGTAAAGACGATGACACGTATCAACAAACAAGATATTCTTGTCCTCAGTACCATAATGAATCTTTCTTCGCAGATCTCGGGCGGTCTACCTTGGATGGTTCGACAGCTGGCAGATTTTGAGACCAACATTGTGTCTGTAGAGAGGATCAAGGAGTACTCTGAGATAGAGCAGGAGGTGAGTCCAGTGGTCAGCTGTCGGTCAGAGAATACACTAGATAAATTAGATCAGAAGTTAGTTTTTGATCAAGAAATGCTCTTCACAAAAGGAGAGTTGTTCCAAGTATTCTTTAGAAAGGTGAGATCAGAAGATAGTTATTGGTGAAGAAACACTCCACACTAAAAGAGAGTTTTTGAAGTATTCTCTAGATAGGTGAGATAGGTGAGATAGAAGTTAATTATGATCAAGACATACTTTACACAAAAAGTGAGTGGCTCAAGGTATTCTCTTGTCTTGATAGGTGAGATCAGGGGTTAGTTGATGGTCAAGAATAAATACTCCACACAAAATGAGAGTTGTTCTCGGTCTTCTCTTGATAGGTGAGATCAGTAGTTGGTGGTCAAAAAATACTCTACACAAGTAGTTTGTTGTAAAAGGTATTGTCTAGACAAGTGAGATAAGTAGGTAGTTGGTGGTCAAAAAATACTCAGGACCAACGCGGTCGTAAAACATTTACTTCAATAAAACTTTCCAATAATCCACTTCTCCGTTTTGGCTCTCCACTCATCTCTCATCCATCCCTACCTTCTGTCTCAGTACTGAACCATCTTTCCTCCTGTCTCTACATTCATCCTTCGCCCCGTTCTGTTTCCCCGCTCATCCACCTCACCTTCTGTCTCTCCACTCACCCATCCTCCTGTTCTGTCTATCCTTTCATCCATCTCCTATCCGTCTCGCCTTTCTCCCATCTCCACATTCTGTTTCTTCATTATTCTGGTACACTCACCCCC
>NW_004797523.1:159914-162282 GCF_000002075.1 Aplysia californica
CCCCCCAGTCTGACTGGATCGTGAACACCAAGCGTCCCATGCCCAGCTGGCCTCCCCACGGAGTGGTGGAGTTCAGCAATTACAGCGTCCGCTACAGGGAGGGCCTGGACCTCGTCATCAAGGGAATCTCCCTTAGGATAGAGGCTGGAGAGAAGGTAAGCAGTTTTGACAAAAGGTTGGTTGTGCGGTTGCTTAAGAGAGTTACTGGCCAGTTCTGCTTCCTTTTTTCAAAAGTTCATTCTGCCGTTATAAGGCTTACCCCAAACCTTTCTTGCTTGCAATACACAAGGGCCACTTTAGACATCTGGGGTATGGTCCCATCACAGGGAACCAGTCCCCTGCAACATAGCACCTTTTCCTTCCCAAACTTCTCCACAACATTCTCAGCACGGTGAAATATCTCTCTGGTGTGACTGTCGTGGTTTTATTATCTTTTTCATGAAGCCAGAACGGGTCGATCACGCTCCTGTGACTGAACGCTTTTAAGTTGTGAATTGTTGCGTTTTACCCAATTTTGGTTGAATTTTTTTTTATTTGATATTCTTAAGGCGGTATTGGATTTTCTTCACATTTAGAAACTTGATGTCCCCTTGGTTGAATTTTATTTGTCCAAAACTTTGTTAAAATTAGTGTACTGATGACCGAGTTGTTGTCCTCTTCTTTTAGACACCCTGTACTTCACTCTACTCAAACCCAAATTGTGGGTGTCTTGGTTTTTCTTGCACTAAAAAAATGTAGTTGTATCAAAATATTTCTCTTTGCAAAACTCTTGAAACACCTCTAATCTTCGGCACTTACATGTATGACCTTATTGTGTTGCAAGTGCCGTAAACCTCGTAATAATATGAGAAACGAAAGCTCTGTCTACCTTGCTGTTTATATCAACTGAACGGCTGTCGTCGTGTCGATGCCTTTATGTATTTCTCTTTACTTAGCTAAACTCAAACTCTGTCTTGCCTTTTCCCTGCACTAAATTACGGCCATCATATCAATGTACATCTCACGTCGCTTTACTCAAAACTCAAACTCGATCTGCCTTGAATTTCCTCAACACTTAATTACCTCTATCGTATGGATGCCCTTCTCTTAACTCAAACTCTGTCTTGCTCTTCCCTTGCTCTAAATGACCTTTATCATGCCGATGTATATCCCTTTATTCAAACGCACATGTATGTTGCTACCCTAAAATTACAAAAATCCTACCTACTTTTGAGAAATTTGACGTTAAAAAATTTGGATTTTCATGACATGTCATACTTTTTCGAATGCATTTTTTAAAATATCTTGTTTCGTTTTAGTAAGGACTTTACGGCTTTCGCAACTGCATAAGGTCATATGAGCACTGAATATCTTGATAACTTTAATGACTCCTAACAATCTTACAATTTTGATAGAGTAGATAGATCATTTGGTTTCTGACCTCATGGTCTTGTTAACTCAAAACGTCCGAAAATGTCTGATAGAACTTATTATTCTAAGGAAGCAATGCATCTGGTGTCTGTCCACAGGTGGGCGTGGTGGGGCGGACAGGGGCGGGCAAGTCTTCCTTGTCGCTGTCGCTGTTCCGGCTGATGGAAGCCGCCGGCGGGAACATCTACGTGGACGGCATCGACGTCGCTGAGATCGGCCTGCACGACCTCCGGTCAAGACTGACCATCCTGCCACAGGTAAGTGCTCACACGGACTGATGAAACGGACTGTTGGACGAACAGACAGAAAATACAGATCAGCAAAAAGATAAATGCTTGTTTAGGCTTGCGGTCCGATTATTTGACTGTCCTCCCATTAGGTATAGGCTACAGATACACGTCATGAAGCACCCATTCATAGATAATATTCACACATAGACAAATTAACGAACAGACATATGGGCGGACAGATATATATTCGGACAGACATAAGAGCGGGCAGATATATTATGAATGGGCATTCATATGAGGAGGTGAAGTGAAGTGGTAAAGGTTTAGCGCCCTTTTAACACTATTAGATTATTTAAGAGGCGGGGCCTCCGAGCTTAACGTCCATCTCCGAAAGTACAAAGCCAAATGGGAAATTCGTGTAAAGTGCCTTTCCCGAGGACACAATGTCGGACCGAGCTGAGGCTCGAGCCCCTGAACCTGCAAACTCACAATCACGAGCCCGGTAGACTAACAACTGGACTACCGATGCCACTGCATTCATATGAACTGACAGACATAATATTATATCTGAGGCCACAGGGAACAGAGAAATAAACCACCGTTTTAATAGACAGACAATAGCTGCACACGTTTAAACAGAAGAGGAAGATCAATACTAACGTCTACAGGAGTCGCATGTCGAGATGGCGTCGCCTTCTTCAACAATAATGATGTCAACATGAACACCA
>NW_004797523.1:164068-171572 GCF_000002075.1 Aplysia californica
GGTGTGTGTGTGTGTGTGTGTGTGTGTGTGTGTGTGTGTGTGTGTGTGTGTGTGTGTGTGTGTGTGTGTTTTAAAAAAAGATAAAGAAATAGAAGCAGAATGGAGTGAAGAAAATAAGGAAAAGAGTTGGAAAAAGAACTAGGGGAGAAGAAAAAAATGGGGGACAGGTAGAGTGGCCAAAACCTTGAGATTACCATGAAGTAAACTGACAATATAATAAACCGAGTGCATACACCTGTCCCCGTGGTTTTATGCCCCCCGCATAATTTAGCAAAATTTGATAATTTTTTTGCATAATTTCTTATTATTTTCCTCTATCATTCTTAGTTAAAATTAACAGAATCGCATAAGTTTTGGGCTCAGTTTGCATAATTTCAGAATTTTTCTTGCATAAAATGACGGTGACACACGTACGGTGTACAATGTACTGACATTTTGATGAAAATGATGGGTTCTTTGTTAATGTGTAGCGCAAATTCCCCCTGTGCAGCAATCTCCATTAACTTCAGTACAATCTATATTATTTCTCCCCCTCCCCCTCCCCCTCCCCTTTCCCCACAGGGTCCTAGTCCTTGACGCTGGTCTGGTCAAGGAGTTTGATTCCCCGGCCAAGCTTCTGGAAGACACCAGCTCCACATTCTACTCAATGGCCGTGGACGCCAACCTGGTGTGAAGGCCCACGGCTCGCCTTGTGCGTGGAGCCAAGAACTTTTGTGGTTCCATTCCCACTTGTCAAGAGACGCTCAGTCATCATAATTTTGTAAATTGTAGCTCTCTGCATTCGTGAATGTCATTACGCGTGGAGCTAAGCACTTTTGTGGTTCCATTCCCACTTGTCAAGAGACGCTCAGTCATCATAATTTTGTAAATTGTAGCTCTCTGCATTCGTGAATGTCATTACGCGTGGAGCTAAGCACTTTTGTGGTTCCATTCCCACTTGTCAAGAGACGCTCAGTCATCATAATTTTGTAAATTGTAGCTCTCTGCATTCGTGAATGTCATTACGCGTGGAGCTAAGCACTTTTGTGGTTCCATTCCCACTTGTCAAGAGACGCTCAGTCATCATAATTTTGTAAATTGTAGCTCTCTGCATTCGTGAATGTCATTACGCGTGGAGCCAAGACCTTTTGTGGTTCCATTCCCACTTGTCAAGAGACGCTCAGTCATCATAATTTTGTAAATTGTAGCTCTCTGCATTCGTGAATGTCATTACGCGTGGAGCTAAGCACTTTTGTGGTTCCATTCCCACTTGTCAAGAGACGCTCAGTCATCATAATTTTGTAAATTGTAGCTCTCTGCATTCGTGAATGTCGTTACACAGTTGCATTTGAGGTTTTCTTTGTTTGAGGAGAAGGGGAGTGGAGTTGAGAGTTCTGAATTGTTTTTGTGTTATATGTTGTTCTACTCGTATGTACCTTGTTAGTGCATTAGGGAGTGTGTGGTCATCTCTTTAAAAAAGAAAGAAAGAAAGAAAGAAATCTGTCCCCGTTGTTTTATGCAAGAAAAGTTCTGAAATTATGCAAACTGAGCCCAAAAATGTGAAATTATGGGATTCTGTTAATTTTAACAAAGAATGATAAAGGAAAAAAAATCAGAAATTATGCAAAAAATGATCAAATTTTGCTAAATTATGCGGGGTGCATAAAACCACGGGGACAGAGAAATGGAATCTGTGGTCTAGTGCTTAGGCGCTTTGCCGTCGTACGTCGTACAATGCAGACGTAAATTCGATTGCCGTGTGAGGAGAATTTTTATGAAGTTTCTCCGTCTGTCTGCTGGGTAGGGTCGAAGCACCCCGCTTCCTAAATGATCTGAAGTGCACCGACACAGACGAAAAGATCTACATTTTTTAACCAAGGAGCGTTGTGCAGCTTTGTATGGAGGGGGGGGGGGGAGAATACGTGTTTGAAGAAGTTTGTACAGCTCTTTTAAAGTTTGTTTTGACCTAACTCTCATATTGTCCATTTCTTCTTAACGTGAATCGTAAGTCTTCATAAACTGATTTCTTTATATTCATGTGCGTTAAAGTACTCATCAGTTCTTATAATTATTAGAGTACTATGTGCTCCGCCATTCCTTTTTTGTGCGTATTCTTTGAGAATGTATTTGATTTCGTTTTACTGTTCAGGCACTATGCGCACCATTGTTCCTCTCTGCACTGCATATATACCTTCGGGTATTTATTTAGCCGTTTTCATTTATCGATTGAATAAATAATTTATGTGAATTGTTTATTCTTTTATTTGTCTATTCATTTGTCCTGGCTGAATTTAGACAGTCATCAAGAATAGTTGTTGTTGCAGTTTTGATTTCGCGTATGTGCTCTGGTTAGAAGTTAGAACATGGTTGACACCAATTGTAGGCCGACTAGATTCTAGGGGCGGGGAGGGGGTTGTTACAATCGGGGTCTGTGTGTTTATTTGTTGTTGGGGGGGTTCTTTTTTTTTCTTTGTTTGCTTATTTTTTGTTTGTTTTTATCATGGGCTTATCATTGTTATCACTTCTGCTGTCATTTAGTAAATGCAGCCAGAGGGTCTCCGGGTTTTAATGAAATGTATCGCTGATAGGACCAGGCCAAGGGATAGACATTTGAAAATTCTCAAATCAAACTGAACCTAATTAGGAGTTTATGTGCACTCGGTAGTTGCAGTTTCAGAAGATCAGACTAGATTTGTGGTTGTCACCTTGGGCGATGACGCCCTCGAGTGGGTGATTAGATCATTTTGAGAGGCGATGGGGATCACCAGGCTAATGGCAGGTATTATTTAATGCCACGCTTGGAAATATGTTGTACATGTAAGGGTGGGGGGAGGGGGAGGGGGTGTGATAACGTTTGCCTTTTAATTAAGGGTGATAAAAGAGGGCGTTGTCAACACAAAGGTTAACAGACACTGGTCTTTAAAAAATTAAAAGAAAGCATTTTTTAAAGTTTAGACTACGATGAGTAAGCAGTAAAGTTGTCTTGGTGACACAGCTGTTCTCAGACATCAGTCCACACAATATGCGGTACCTTATGGTTTTAACGCCCCCTTTTGACAGCGTAAGGTCATTTAAAGATAGTAGGCGAGACACCAGAATTTGACATTCATCTCCAACTTCTGAATTCTTTTTAAATGTAGGTACGTGTATCAATCTAGATCATTTAGGAGGGGTTGGCTCCAACCACTGTCTGTCAGGGACACTCTATGCTGAGAGGGATACATATACAAAGTCCCGGCAAAAAGATCAAAGTACTCAATGATAATGTATCCCTACACGGAAATTGAACTTAATTCTTCTGCATGAGACGATAAAACATCTAATCGCTACAGAACTGATGCTGGTGAAGAGCATTGAAAAATGAAACTCCTTCAAACAACAGCAGATTAAGAATGTCCTCCAGGGGATTCTATCAATGGTCGTCTTCTCCGCTGTGCGACCTGACGCCGTCAGATATTAACACGTTCAAACACCAGTTTTTGTTAGTTTTTATAAGGTTTTTCGGCGTTCGCAACTACATAAGGTCATATGAGCGCCAAGGGGAGAATGTCAAGAGAAAAGTCCAAACGGGGAATCAAGCTTACTCTGCTCACCTCTCTAGCCTCAACATTAGAGATTAAAATAAGAACATCTGGACATGCAGAAATAAGACAAGTAAGTGCAGTGGCGGTGGGTGGATCTAAATCTGGGTGACTGGGTAGGGCTCATAAATGAGGGCGGGTTGAGTTCAAAGTAAAGATATACTCTGTTCGGAGTGTGTGAGCTTTCCGTGTCAGTGGCCGGGGAAAGTGGATGGGGGTGGATCGGGCGGTTCTAAGAACAGTGCAAACAAGAGAGAAAAGCTCAGAACGATATTGCATGCATTGTACTCACCTACTTGTAGAGCAGGTAAGCACGCCTCGTTTTCAGGCTTGCAAATTTTTCGATGACACAATAGTAAAACTGATGTATGTCCTGGACGTCGTTTTTGTGAATGGAAAAGACGGCCAAAGCATTGAGTCTCTCTTGCTCCATTGCATTTCTCATGAAATTTTAAATCCTCTTTAGGGTGCTGAAGCAGCGTTCTGCTTCTGTAGATGCTACAGGTGTTGTAAGAATAATCTGTAACACTTTGTGAAGTTCTTTGAAATTTTCCTGCAGATCCACAGAAACTATGAACTGGTGGAGAGATGAGACAGTCTGTGTTGAACACGAATGAAAAGAATCATTTGTGTATAGAACTTGTAGTTCACTCACCAGCCGCTCCTTGCTTAGAAATGGGTAGGAAGCGATGAGGGTGTTGACATGCTCTTCGGGGAAATTCTGTGCATGCTGCCTGAACAGCCGTGGGTCTACAATACAAAATGCTCTTATGAACTCTGACCTCATCGGTCGCTGTTTCACCTGTGTGATCAGAGTATCACAGACTTCCTTTGCTGTTATATTTGCTGATGTTGACTCTGTCGCCCGCCTTTTCCCATGCCGCGTTGCGCACTCTGGCAATGTTTCCCTTATTTGTTGTAAAGAATGTGTGAAACTAGCAAGAGCTTGGTTTGCATCTTGTCCATTTGTTGTCCTAGCTTGAAATATGCTGAAGACAGTGTCAGTATGATAGAGTATGGTGTTGAAAAATTTCAGTAAGTAAGTGAAATTGATATCCCCAAGAAGATGTCTGAGGCCAAAAGCTTCTCTTGCTGTGACAGAGTCCCACGCTTCAGACGATTCCATCTCACGAAAACATTCTATAAGACTGTCCTTGTTCTCATATACACTGCTGACCAGTCTTGACTGGAAATTCCATCTTGTCGGACATGGACCAGGCAATCGTCTCTCGGAAACTTCCCTTAGAGCATCCGATCTTTTCAGAGAGACAGAAAAGAACGACGAAAAACCAGAAAGACTTGAAAAGAAGAGCCTGACATTTGGATGTGCTTTGTTAATTGCTGCAAGACAAGGTTTGTCTGATGTGCATAACAGTGGACAAAATGTGCCTCTGAGAAATGTTCTTTCAACAGAGTTTGAACTCCCTTTGTAGATCCACTCATCACAGATGCTCCATCATGTGTTTGGGCTATTAACATACACTTTTCGCCCACACCTAGTCTATGAAGCTCTTCTGTCAGCACTGTCGTGAGTCCCCGTGCTGATCTGTCTGTGACATTAACAAACTTGACAAACCGTTCAACGGGACTGTTGTCTTTCATGAACCTAACTGTTATCACAAACTGAGACTTGCAGGAGATATCAGTTGTTTCATCTGCTGACACTGCAATGAAATTTGCTTTTGCGATTGATTCTTTGAGGTCTTCAAAGTAAACATCATAGATGCATTCCAATATTTCATTTTGTATTGTGTTTGACGTGTACCTAGCCACAGATGCAGTTTCCAAATGCTCTTGGATCTGATTATCCAGTGTAGACAGGAAAGTGATCAAATCAAGAAAAACTCCCTTGTTAGGAGACGAAACTGATTCATTGTGTCCTCTGAGAGGCAGCTCGTGGAAACCACAAAACATGATGCATTCAATGATTCTATTTAAAACGTGCCTGTTTTTATTAACTTGCTTATTGTGGAGTTCCACTGACAGCCGATGACCTTCATTTGTTTGAGATGCTATGTTCACTTTCTCGAAGGACTTGTAACGAATAGCACTGTTCAAATGCCCACTGCTCCTTTCATGTCTCTGAATTCTCTCATGGACATGTTTTAATTTTTTTATTTTTTAAACCAGTCGTGACCCACGTTACGTACACTTTTTTACCACCACATAGCAACCAATAGAAACAAAATAACGATGCATTTTCTGTACTCACGGTAAGCCAAGGGAATTTTGAGAACCACTCAGACGAGAAAAGTCGTCTTTGTCTTCCATCTCTTTGTTCTAACTTAAAATCTTCAGGCTGGTGAGGACCAAGCCGTTTCACCTCCAGCTTTTCTTCTAAATTTAGCCGGTGAAAAGATCGCTTTAAAAGTACTTCGACGTGATTCATAACTGACAAATCACCACTGCACTAACATAGACACGCACACAAAGCATTGCAAACACATTCCATTTATGAAAACAAACAGTAAGGTGCAACTGGATAAGGCCGTGTAATCCCAGAGCAGAGCGCAGCGAGACATTGTAATTAACGAAGTACCAATGATCGTGCCGGTAACTAGGTCATTGGGGAAAGCGTGCCGTAAACTTTCACTCCCAGTGTTGTAAAGTATTTTTTTAATCGTTTATCTTTCTCCAAGAAGAGTTTCATTACGAAAGGACCGTGGGAACCGGCTCATCCCCTCTAAGCCCTGAAGACATTTCATTGGCTGTTAGGCTACTATCATTGTACATGGTGATGAACAGTGATTGGATAAACAAGGCGGGAGAACCTTGAGCAAACATAGCGGCCCTAGCTAAACATTTCTTTAATTAAGAGCCATTCTTTTGTTTCCAGGGAAGGGATGGGGGAGGGGGGGGGGGGGCTCAAGCCCGTTAGCCCGTCACTACGCCCCGGCACTGAGTAAGTGAAAAGATAAACAGAGGATTACACAGTATTGGGGATATTGTCTTTAATCAACAAGCACTTATGATTATATTGTTAAGTATAGTCTACTGGAATTAAGCTCATGAGATTTGGCATGGCGCATGCAAAATAAAAGTACAAGACTCATAAAATGCTCATTTTTTTATGTAGTTAAAGTATTATGTAATTAAATTCGCGTCCCTGCAACTGCATACCTTATATTGCCCACTACTGAGGCACAGCAGTACGTCATGTAGCAGTACTTAACCCTAGTCCCTAAGGGGAGGTATGAGGGGTATATGGGCGGGTAGGGGGGGATTAATGGGGGTGGGTATTGGGTTGGGTATGAGGGGAAGGGAGAGGGATGAGGGGTATGGAGGGAATTTGGGGAGGGATATGGGGTATGGAGGGGATTTGGGGTTGGGTAAGGTATAAGTGTAAGAGAAGGGTTAAGTAGGGTACGGGTGAAGGGTGTAAGGGGAGGGATGTGAGGTTGGGCAAAGTAAGTAAGGGGGGGGGGTGAGAGGTGTGGTGGGAGATATTTGGGGTTGGGTATAGGGTATAGGGTAGGGGTATGGGTATGGGGGGTGGGTGGGGAGGTTGGTTAGTGTACGGGGTAAGTAATTGGGGCGGGGAGGGGGTGAGGTTTGGAGCAGAAAGTGAAGTATTTGTTAGGGGTAAGGATTATGTCACCATCTTTTCCCCATTTCCCCGCCCTTCCACAGGCACAAAAGGACATCAACAATGTGACTTGAATAGACGAGGTGTGGAGGGAAATTAATATTTGATATTAATACGACACATTATTGTGTTTATGATTTTCGGCATGCTCCAAAATAGCTGAACTGAACGACAAGCGTACTGACATCAAAGATCGTGTGCGGGAGTAGAGAATATTTTCTTTGCTGACATTGCAAAAACAATCAGGCGGATCTCCTTTTTCAATTATTTTTTTTTGCACAACAAAACACGAAAAAAAACAATCTATCTGCGACATTTGGAACTGCGTTTCAGTGTGTGTGTGTGTGTGTGTGTGTGT
>NW_004797523.1:172183-174277 GCF_000002075.1 Aplysia californica
AGAGAGAGAGAGAGAGAGAGAGAGAGAGAGAGAGAGAGAGAGAGAGAGAGACACGCGCGCGCGGTCTTCTGTTGCAAATCACGCATAAAGAGAAACAACCAAGAATGAACCAATCAAAACAGTATTGTAGATTACTTCTCCTGATAATATGTCAGTGAAAGCATCTGCTGACAAAGGAATTGGCAGAAGTCGCACGACCTCGAACTCTGAACCCCCGATACACTGAGTGAAGTAAGAGAAAACAATGCCTGCCTCAGGGGCAAATTACACGTTTGGTTGAAAATGACTGTTGTGTGCCCTTTTTGTAACAAGAAATTACTGCAAGATGCAGCCCTGGCAAAAAAAATACGCCTGTTTTTCTCCTGTAAAAGTTTTTAAATTTTCAAAATCTTGAAAGAAAAATAGTTTCCTGCCATTCATGTTGTTGATTTTGATACACTGATTCCGAATTTGATTGATTTTTTGGGGGTACGATAGGACATTTAAAGATTTTACAAATGGAATTTTTCAACGTCGGAGGGCCGCAAGAGTAGCAGACCACCCGGACGCAAAATTAGGAAATAAATTTTAAAAAAGAAAGAGGAAAAAGGAACACTGTTGTGTATTCTACTTGTGAACAGTCCAAGAACACCAACAACATTAAACATTAATAAATGAAGCAACTTCTCGGGTTGTGTTCCAGAGTTTAATATTAGACTTAAACTTTACATGACTGTGGCTTGTGCTGCCGTAGGCTAGACATCTTTGTTGTTCTTGTCTGTTTGTTTATGTGTGTGAGTGTGTTATTCTTTTCTAGCTCTCAGCGATACCGATATACTGACCATTACAGTACTCGTTATGGAATACTGAAAGTGGGTACTTATACTGTTACATTATGATTACTTTACAACAAACACATATTTGAGGTGACTTTTTATTTGCTAGATTTCGAAAATCTCAAAGAAGAAGTATCTCTACCAAAATAGCACCATGTAGTAGGCTATTTTATTATCACAAAGACGAAAGACAAGTCGTGTCAGTTTTAACTAAACGTGTTTAGAATGT
The DNA here is from genome assembly GCF_000002075.1 of Aplysia californica. Taxonomy (NCBI): domain Eukaryota; kingdom Metazoa; phylum Mollusca; class Gastropoda; order Aplysiida; family Aplysiidae; genus Aplysia; species Aplysia californica. The sequence goes on from NW_004797523.1 coordinate 173,228, forward strand.
TCCCAATCCCAAAATGTCACTGGGCCTAGATGCTGTATAGTTAAAAGCTGTCTAGATCTAGTGGGTAATCCAGTGGGCTAGAAAATAAAACGCAACAGCAGCAACTAAAACTAGCCCGTATACAATGTTTTTTTAAATTTTAATTTCAGTCCTGCTCCTTATTGTGCCCAGTCCCTCCTCTGCCTCCACTCCCACTCCACATATTGCCGACACCTCCACCTTTGTACTGCCTTACTCCCACCACGTGTACTTTTATGTTCTATACTTCCCCATCCCCTGTCCTACCTCCACTCCTAAACGCCCTGCCTCCACTCCCACCCCATACCCTGCGTGTACTCCCACCCCATGTCCTGCCTGTACTCCCACCCCATGTCCTGCCTGTATTCCCACCCCATGTCCTGTGTGTACTCCCACCCCATGTCCTGCATGTATTCCCACCCCATGTCCTGTGTGTACTCCCAACCCATGTCCTGTGTTTACTCCCACCCCATGTCCTGCCTGTATTCCCACCCCATGTCCTGTGTGTACTCCCACCCCATGTCCTGCATGTATTCCCACCCCATGTCCTGTGTGTACTCCCAACCCATGTCCTGTGTTTACTCCCACCCCATGTCCTGCCTGTATTCCCACCCCATGTCCTGTGTGTACTTCTGCCCCATGTCCTGCCTCCACTCCCACCTCATGTCCTGTGTGTACTCCTGCCCCATGTCCTGCCTGTATTCCCACCCCATGTCCTGTGTGTACTCCTGCTTGTACTCCTGCCCCATGTCTTACGCTATGGAAAAACGTGATCGATACGTGTGGAACAAAGGAAGATGTGAAGGTGTGCCACACTTTTTTTATATTCATGATAGGGATAATTTTATGGTAAGGAATTAAAAAATTTTTGCATTTTGCCCCGGTGGATGCCTGGCGGTGTACTATTCTACGATTTTCAACCACAAATTTAAGGGGTCTTAAACGTGCAACGAGCGCAACGTGCACTCGACGGGACCTCAGAGCCTTTTTGCTCTCATCCGAGAAGACTATAGGTGCTCGATTTTTTCTACT
>NW_004797523.1:174424-188070 GCF_000002075.1 Aplysia californica
CACACACACACACACACACACACACACACACACAAACACACACGCACACACACACACACACAAACCCAAGCACGCACATAACAAAACATGGCATCTCATAGGTGGTTGCTCAGGCGTGCTTGCATTCTGAACCCACATAAGCAATTTGACGGCCGATGAGAGCATTGTGGAAAGCATGCTTGTGGAAAATAAAACAATAATAGATCTAATATTTGCTCTAGTTGAGAAACAAACAAAAAATAATAATAATAATTTTAAAAAATAGGGAAATCGAACTATACCGGCGAAGGAAGCTAACAGAAATCCCTGTAGAAGTGAGAAGGGAAATTATTACATGTGTTTTTCATGGATCGGGGTCTGGGGTTCTGGTTCACCTTATTGCCATCATTTCTTTCTTGAGGAGGAAGAGGAGAAGGAGGAGGAGGAGGCCTAATGCATAGAAATCAATAATGCGATCGATGACATTAGCGCAGATTTACTTGTGATGTCACGAAGAAGAGTTCCATTTCCTGTGACGTCATTCGTTCAATGGATGGGCTGCCATTTTCCTGTCGATGGGAGATGTTGTCTGATATCGAAGTTTTATGTTTTTGTCATGGGACACCTGGAGCAAAATTTCGGTCCAGGTTTGTAATTTCACTATAGAAATGCCTATGATTTAATTTCCACTTTCTTTTTTGCGTATATTTTCATCACAAAGGGTAATAGAATGCATGTAAGTGTCATAACATTGAGAAACGGGGAAACTGCTCTGCTACTGCTGACTGCTGACACTTATTTCGACTGTGACGACTGCACTCTTTGAGATAATGACGACACCGCGGACGAGGAACCAAGTCATGGATGACGCGCGGCTAGCTTTAGATAAGAAATACTATTATTTCAAAATACTTGCAATGCTGTTGTTAGATTTTCCCGACTTACTTAATTCAGTGGACTGACCAGTTAGCCAAATCAGAGATTTTACTTGACTTAAGGTTTGTTGCTGTACTGTTAGCAAGTAGGGGGTGACTTTCCTGTTGTTGTCTTCACACGGTTGATCTAGAAATCTAATCCTTGTCTCAAGTAAGACTCGAGTGGTTGGCTCTGCTAGATCTAGATTTTATGTGAATACTGTATCATGTTGCTTAGTATTTTCTAGAATTAAATATCCAACATGTTAATATTTAAAAGTATTTATCTGATTCCATCCTTGATTTTTTCAGGCTCTGGACAGAATTATTTTACTCTGTTCAGTTTTAGACCTGGGGTGCATGCTTAATCCATTACTGTGAAGCTCTAAGTTACTCTAATATGTATTTCATATACCAAACTGATAGGAATCAATAGAGGAATCTGTTTATTTCAATAACAATGACCTATTTTAATCTGCTTGTATTGTATTTTCTCTCAGACAAAAACGAATGAAGAAAAAACATTGCGCAACACCTCTTTGAAAATTTCAACTTAACACTTTTTCTCAGCTCTACAAGTCCTTATAATCCATAGGAATCACCACAAAATTGTAGCCATATCACCCTAGCACACATTTATGCAAGAATTTCACAAATTTAGTTGAATGTCTTACTTTGAAGGGCTTTTTTATTACACACAAAGCTCTGTGTTATTTACCCTTAGATGTAGTCTACATAGCGACAACAAAACAATGGTTTTTGCAAGATTTTCGCAGAGTTTCGATCTATATTGGGGCTCAGAGATTGAGGTCAGGTTTGTTTACCATGTTTTACTTCCTTTCGACAACTTAAAAAGTAGGAACTATGTTAAAAAGTGCACATTTGTTTCGGATTTTGCTCGGATTTAGCCGCTCACAGCGGCCGAATGTAGGCTGCAGAAAAACTCAGAGCCGCTGTCAGCGGCCGAATGGATGGAATCAGTTAAAGAATAGCAGCACTGGTTAACCTGCCATTATTATGACTTTGAATAGACGGTGGCTGGTATGCCTAATAAAATGTGTTTTGAATTAAAACCGATATACCCTGTCCCCAGTACCATTTAGGTTCTCAGTGATCTGCTGCAGTTTGTGCATTTCTGGGGGCCAAATGTAGAATTATCTGAAGAAGGAGTTTTGAATTTAAAGGCAGATTCGCATACAGATCTAATGCTATTCTTTAATTGTTAATTTATGTCTCTACCCTATTCTCGTGTAAATTCAGTTTGATTTTAAAGTCTAAGTGTAGATGTAGATATCCAGATCTCTAGTCTAATCCTCTTAGAGTCAGTTCCTGTATTAGAGATTAAAATTTTGTACTCATAAAGGAGTTGGGAATATGCCACTCCCTTTCATTTCCTACCGCCACTTCCAAATGATCTCATGGGATAAACCTGGGGCCTGGGGTATTATTGTTGGCAGCGACTATTTGCACTTGAGTCTGAATAACCTCCCTTGGCTATTCGGATTCAAGAACTCCAATGCGTGTATTGGATGGGGGCGGACAGGCAATTCGCCTTGGCCTTCCTCGGTTTCTACTAACTTGCCAAAATTTTCTACACAAATTAAGAAAAGTTAAATAACTGGTGTCAAAAGTGGACAGTTGCAAAACCTGAAACACTACACAACAAAGGCAAACAGGGAAACAGCAATCTGTACTCAAAGCAGTGAAAAAAAATTGAAAATCAAAGTTTCAGAACAACAAAGGATTATGACTTTCAATGTAGTCTATACCCGCTTTATTTGACGAGAAAAACAAAATCATTGATCAGTTGGAAGTTCTGATAGAAATTAAGCAGAAAAAAAGTTTAAACCCCTCCCTCCAAAGGAACAAATGTCAGTCATTCAAAGTCGCGCTTTGTAGTTTGAGTCCAAATAGCCACGGGAGGCTATTCTGACTCGAGTCTCAATAGAATAGCTACTTCAATTATTTTATGTATGGACCTGCTATAATATGTCTTTTTAAAAATAGATTCAAAGAATTAAGTTGTCTTTTGTTTTTTAAACAAACTGGGGGGGGGGGGAGGGGTGGTTCTGGGCGGCATATATATATATATATATATAGGGGGGGGGGGGGGGGGCCATGGGGATGCACTGCTTACGGTGGATAAGGGGGGGGGGGGGCGAGGTTAGGGGGCATGCCCCTTGTAAATTCACCATAATTTGATGTTTTGCAAGTGGCCAGGTGCATGTGTTCTGTAGTGAAAAATATGTCAGTTTATCCACCGAAAGCAGTGCATCTGCATGGGGGTGCGAAAGTAAAATTTTACCGAACTTTACTGAGGGCTGCACAGTGGATGCATGTTCATAAAGTGTAATATGATGGTGTTGTGCAAGTTGAATAACTCCACACAAAAATGTATTGCTAATGCAGGCTGTAAAGTTTGGTGTGTCAAAGACCAGATCCTTTTCTTTTTTGTTATGGTTCAAGTATTTTGTTATTATATTTCATAATACAGATTTGCACATTACCTTTTAAGTTGATTTTGACCTGGGTAGTCTTTACAATACTCTAAGGTATCGAATAAGCCATCCCCCCCCCCCCCCCCATGCTTATTTATTTTCTTTTTTTTTTGCGCACCCCTGCTCCTTATTCCATACCCCCCGTTTATTATTTTCAAACTTGCCATGACTGACGATCATGTGAAACATGTATTTAGAATAATGAAACTTAATTACCCTCAGTATTAGTACCGCTACCGCGTTGGCTACCTCAATTTTCTGTGTTTTTTCTAAACTTTTGCACACATTTTGGTTTATTTTAAAAAAATGAAACTGGTTTATTCCTAAATGGGAAAAGTTGTCACAGTAACTTACAAAAATCATAAAAAATTCATGATCACTTGTTCTTTTGTTCACTGAAGGAGAAACCAAACTGATTTGTTCTAGTACTGGGATATGAGGTTGAATGTGCCACCCCCGTCCACCTTTTTTAAAATTCTACCCCATTTGTTAATTTTGGACCACTTGTCCACCTCCCCCCCCCCCCCCCCCCCCGCGCCCTTTATCGATACCTCAGAGAAATCCTGATTTATTTGAGCTCCCTTTTGTTTCCAGTTTTGATGCAACTAGGGAGTTAAGAGTATCGACCTTGATTCAGGATTCATCTGGATCTGGAGTCATAGATTGAAAACGACAAAGTTCGAAAAGTGCTGATGATGAAAGATCTACCAGTAGTTTGCAGTGCAGAGACAGAGGAAATTAGATAAACAGTCAAACCTGTTCAAAATGAAATTGTAAAGGAGCCTGAAAGAAATTGCTATAGTCGTTTTTCGTCTTGGATGGGGGAAATTTGACGAGGTAGGAGGTACTGATGGTTAGCGAGCCAGCCAGGCCAAGAGTCGCATGTCCAATCAGAAAGCAGAGGTCAAAACTTTACATCTCTCAGGTCGTTTTTTAAAATCATTTTTACTGTACTAATCCATTGCTACCCAGTGCTTGTATCTCATTGGGACCACTGTCTGACCAATTAAAAACAGAAACAATTGAGCGCCTCTTTGTTTCCACCCATAACCCCTCCCATCGATGTATTGTAAGCATAATCAACCGATACCACCCTTCTCCTGTTTAATGTTATAATGATAATTATATATATTATATATTATATGATTTTGGGAACTTTTTTCTCAGCTGGATTTAGCCTGTGATCAGGTCAGGGCGGGAAGCAGTGGTCAAATTTCATACTTCTGGCTATTCAAAGTTTCTGTACCAGTTCGCCGCTTGAGCACTGTGAAGATAGTTGAGGTCAGATTTCCCACTCACATTGGTTGGACAGTCCTCACAGCAGATTTATCATATCAACCTCTGGTGGTATTGAAACCAAAGAGCACTGCGATCAGATTTTCATAAAAATCTGATTTTTAACAATTTAATTTTATTTCTATCAGTCGTAGAAAACTTGTTGTAAAATAATGTGCAATTAAACATTTTTTTATTTTTAGTTTATTTGCAATATTTGCACAACTCATCACAAATGACTTGAAAATAACCTGTTTTGTGTGCTTTTATGAGTAATTCACATTAATTTGCCATGATTGGTTCGTTACATAATCTAACTCTACTGGGGTTCTGGAGACTTCAGGGAGTTTTTTTCCGCCTCGACTCCGATTTTTAGGGGGAGGATTCTGAGGAAAACCCCTATTTTTGGTTATAGAGGGGTTTGTAGGCCAAAAGAGTTAAATTTTCATTGCCTTTCTCACTCTGGATCAAGATATAGGCCATGAACCGACACTTTTCACCTTTCCCTATCCTAGGCTAGTCACTTGATGTCACTCCATGTCTTCCCACTTCGCACTTTTCTGTGCATCTATTTCTGTGATTCTTCTCCAGGTTCCACATGGTCTTTCCTTGATCTTTTGCCCTTTAGGTTCCAATTTAACACTTTCCTTGTTTTGCAGCTGCTTGACTTCCTGAAAGTGTCCAATCCATGGCCAACGCCTTTTTCCCACTTCATCTCTGACTGGGATCTGTCTCGTTCTTCTTAATACTTCCTTGTTGGTGATACTGTCTGTCCATCTGATCCTCAGTAACTTCCTTAGACACTTGTTCAAGAAAACCTGGATCCTCTTTATGCAAGTCTGAGATGCGTTCCATGTCTCACATCTAAAAAACAAGACTGACTTCACATTTGAGTTGAAAATCCTCCGCTCTTTTCATAGTGAGATATCCCCGGTCTTCCAAACCCTATTCCAAGAAATAAATGTGGCCAGTGCCTTTCCAATGAGGGACTGTATTTCAGCGTCTGTTCCTCCCTCTCTGTCTATTATACTCCCAAGATAGCAGAAGGATTCAACATCTTCTAGTGCATTTTCCTCTGTTTTGACCTGCTCCTTTTGTAGTGCATCTATCCGTTGGACTTTTGACTCTCCGGGGTAGATCCTCAATCCAGCAGACTCGGATAGGCTGTTTAAAATTTTGGTCTTTGCTTGCATTTATTCCTGGGTGTGAGACAAAAGCGCCAAGTCATCTGCACTGTCCAGATTGTCCAACTGCGTCCATGGAGTCCAGTGTATGCCGTTTCTGTGTCCTCTGATGGTTTCCTTCATCACCCAGTCGATTGCCAAGATAAAGAGGAAATGTGATAGTAAACATCCATGTTGGAAGTAAAGACTTCTTTGACCATTGTCCAGTGCATTTCCACCTCTATGTCCTCCTCACCAAGATCAGCCAAGGGTTGAAACCCCTCTTTCTTGTGTCCATCTAGGAGAGTTACTTGAAACTTCGTTATTCTGGTTCCGTGCTTTTTGAGACGAAGCTTGAGTTTTACTATCAGAAGATGATGATCCGATCCAACGTCTGCCCCTCTCTGTATTACTGTAGAAGAATTATAACCTTGTTAAAAACTCAAAGCCTGCTATTGAATAATAATCTTTATCGGTGGAAACTAATAAATTCACCTAGGCCTACATGTTTAGATGCAACTTGTGAAATTGAAGATGAATTTCGCTTCATCCTTTATTGTTCAGTTTTGCCTATCAAAGAAAATTGTTCATTTCTCCCCCTTCTTAGCTCAACCCCAGTGATAAAAATATACGGAATGTTTTCACCCTTGACAAAAGATTTACACATATGTACAACGTATACTATTATATTATGGAAACTTTGTTCAACAGCAAGCTGGTAGGGCACAGCTTTTGTAATTTTTGTCCCGTTTCGTTTCTGCCCTGTTTTGTTTACACTTTCTTTTATTTTTAGATAATCGTCTGGATAGACAACAACAACACTGGATCGATTTAGATAATCATTCAGTGGTGCTCGTGCTGTATGGAAATGTTCCAAGTAATTTATTTTTGTACACCATATGCTTCTCTTTTTCTATAACTGTACGAATCTGTTGTCCCCAGGAGGTGAGGTGTGACCACAGCTGTCCAGTGTCTGTGGTGTCCGCCCTGACACACCCACCCACCCACACACACGCACACGCACACGCACACATATTCTGCCCTTGGCAGTTTTTGTGACCCCAGTGGAGGTCACGACCCTTGCCAGTGGAGCAAAATAGATTATAGAAAGGTGAGTGTGTATGTCCTTCCTGGTGTTGTGTCTCAGAGACGAAAGTGTTTGTTCTCTTAAATTATCTTGAATTCAAGACGTTTTCAATCTTCTAGCAGTGGGTGGTTGGTGGGTACTCTGGTGTGGTTTGCTCCTTCTTTCCTATCAAACTTCTATCATCCTGTCTCTTTTTTTTGTGTGCTACTCTCTTGTAACACCTCTAATCCTCTGTGCTTATAATATGACCTAATTGTGTTGCAAGTGCAGTAAAACTCTTACTAAAACAATCATGTAGCAGCACACTCACACCATGATTTTGTTTCCATGGTTCATACTGGTTATTTTGTCCAGTGCATGATGTTCCTTGTCCACCTGACATGAAAGTCAAGGGAGTATTATCGTTAATGCAAGATGTCTTCATTGCTGACTTGCGTGCTATTTTGCTTTGAAGTTATACTTTGTTTGTGAAGTTGGACTTTTCTTCAAATTCAAATACTTGTTTTCCAAACTTAAATTTTCAGTTATGTACAACTCCCTCTGATCATAGTTGCTGTGACCATAAAAATTACCAAATGTTGTTTTTTTTTTCTTCTCGCCTGGTAAAGGTGGGTTGAACAAATTTTTTTTTCTGATCTAAATAACATGAGTTTTGGCCGTGTTTCGTCTGGAACGAATTAGAATTACTTTTGTAGAAGACTATTCCATTGAATAGTAGTGCGCCCTGTGCAAGAAAAATAATTAACTGAATGGTGTGAATAACATTCTATAGGCTTGTCTTTCTCCTCCTCCCCTGTTTTTTCTGTTTGTCTCTTTTTCTTTTCACATCTCCGTCTTTCTCTCTCTCCCGTCTTCTCCTCTTAAAAAAAAAAGATTATCCTTTGTCTCCACACTCATGTACAAAAACATTGACAGTCTTCAAAACAAAAATGTATAAGAGTATACCCTTTTGTTTTAAGACAAAACACTGAAAGATACGTTCAACTATCTGACTTACATGGTGGAGCTTAATTTGTACTTCTGCCTATTTTTACTGTTTTAGAAATTATTCGTCTGTTTGTTTGAAATCATTCATATCTCAGGAGTTTATAGTTAATTGTTATGTTTGCGGTTTTGATTTTAAACAAGAAACAAGATTTAAACTTTTATTTTCCTGTCTTAGGTGGGTTTTTTTTACTTCTAACATTATTGTCTCTTGCTGGCGCTTCCCTTTCCTTTGTCTGACGAAATGCCCCTTGGAGACAGGCATGGAACAAATCGCAAGCATGTATTGTAAATTTTCATTATAATAGTAATAAATATTTGAAAATGTTATTCTTCGTTGGTTTGTTTGTTGTCCTAAAGTTGGTGGTTGGAGTTGGAGGACACTTATAGTGGGTCCCTTTTCTTTCCTTTCTGTCTCAGTTGTTTCTGTTTGTCTGTCTTTCTAAATATTTTAACAGTTATTGTGACTATATGCCCTTCTCTTTCACCTAACTCAAACTGTTCTGAACTATTCATCCTGGCCACGAGAGTAGCATAACTCTAGAAATGTGAGAAAAGTGTATAATATATATTATTGTCTGTAAGAAGAGCTGGTAGAGAGAGGAGAGAAAAGGGAAAGGAACCTACTGCTTGGTGGGACTCTTCAAAGACTTGTAGGGAAGTCTTTATAATAACTTTTTGAGACATGCAGGAACTGTCACCGTGACATGGGAGCTGACAGTTGCTACCTCAGAATTACAAAGTTCTGTCTGTCACTTTTGGCTGTTTTGAGTTACTGACACCACGAGTTCAGGAACCAAATGCTCTATAAAAATGGTAAGGGGTGGGTCACCATCAGGCAAGTTGGAACTGGTTTGATTATCGAATGAGGATCAGGAAGGTGAGAGTACCGAGAGGAGCCTTTGTTTTGATGCGAAATGTTTTTGAAGTTCGAAAAATTGAGAAAGTGCACTAAGCTGAAGCTTTCTTCTGTATATAATGCAGTGTGCTGTATAGACGGAAAGGGTCATGTAATGACGCGGCTAAGATGAGTTCCACCTCTATGTCAGTTTAACATAAGATTTATTTTAAAGATGGTTAGACTTATCACCATAGAGAAATTGTTGCAGTTAGGGAAAAACGAAAGAAATATGATGAAGGAAATAACACCGAGAATCTGACAATGTGTTGGACGAACGTTTAAGAAAATCGATGTCAAGTATAACCAGGAAAGTACGGAAAAGGGAAAGGGGTTTTTTTTTTTTGGGGGGGGGGGGGGCGAGACCTGTGAGCTAACATTGGATATAGGTACGTGTAGAGGTATAGAGAGAGACCAAGATTCTGGACTAAACTATTAAAATATTATTAGGGAGGAATTGTTTACTGTGCGTGCCTTTTTTAGACGAGAGCGAGAGAGAGAGAGAAAGAGAGGGAGAGAGAGAGAGAGAGAGAGAGAGAGAGAGAGAGAGAGAGAGAGAGAGAGAGAGAGAGAGAGAGAGAGAGAGAGAGGGGGGCCTTGCGCGCCGTCACCGTTGACGCCGAGCCCGCTTCTGTGACGTAGCCTGTTGTGTCCCGGTCGTGACGTCAGCCCGCCGTGACGTGGCGGCGAACGGGGACGGCTTGACGCACTACTTGACGTGTCTGTGCGCGCCCTCGTTTTATCTGATTTCGCAGCACAGTCACGTGTTGTGAATTTGCAACTACAGCGTCGTTTGTTGGGTGAGGTGGATAAGACGTGTTAACACACCTTTCATTAGTCGGCGCTTGCTGATAGTCACTGCTCGGGCCCGCGGGTGGGGGGTGAGGGGGGGGGGGGGGCAATATGTCACAGAGGTGGACGGTAAATTTAGACACGTAACTCATGGTTCAAGTTCAAAGAAACAATGTGTCTTTAGCCCAATTAATTAATCGAGCACCACTTCACACGTTCCTTAATTTGTCGCGGGCTTTGGACCTTGACTTAAGTTCTCAGTGTGGCTGCCTTAAAAATTGTTTGGCGGGCATTCATGCCTTTAAAATGCAGATATTTTATTTTTAAACCTTGAGCTAAAAAAAAAAGAAGAAATTTGCTGTGAAGTTGACACGTACATTGAGGATCAGAATTTGATGTATAAAAAATGGTCCTTGATGATTGTCCTCTTAACTTGTAACATACCCTCTCCCTTTCGTGGGTGGTTGGCGGGTGCTCTGGTGTGGTTGGCTCCTTCTTTCCTATCAGAGATCTATCGTCCTTATCTCCCCTTCTTTTTTATGTTTGTTACTCTCTTGCAACACCTCTAATCTTCTGGCGCTCATATGACCTTATGCAGTTGCGAGTGCCGTAAAACCTCTACTAAAACTAAAACTCTCCCTTTCACCATCTCTTCACCGGGGCTTGGTGTGGGGCTGTCCTGTTTTTTTTGTTGGTTATGTTACGTTAAGCTCTTGGGCCGAAATATGCCCCAAAGCTGAGTAATTTTTTTTTGTTATCTGTTTGCCGTTCGTGTTTCTCGAGATATCCATAAGCCCAAAAGTAAGTTAGATCGAGCGCAGAGTAGGTCGGGAACGTTTTCTAGGGCGCGAATTCACTTGACTCGTGACGTAATCGGATTAAAGTGGCTCAGTTTACTTCCCCTGGCCACATTGGTGTGTCAGTGTGTGTGTGTTTGTGCACGTGGGCGTTTGTCTGGGTGTTTATATTGGTCTTTTAGTGTTTATTATATTACTAGCGAGGGTGTGTGGGTTTTTTTCGCCTGGTCGCGAACATGTGTGCGTTGGTTTGTATGGTTGTGCGTTTGTATATTCGCTCTGGTCATTGTGCGTCAAATTGTTTTTGTGGGTGGTTGGCAGGTGCTCTGATGTGCTTTGCTCCTTCTTTCCTGTCAAACATCTTTATCGTCTCCTCCTTTTTTGTGTTTGTTACTCTCTTGTAAAACCTCTAATCTTCGGCACTTATTGACCTTATCGTGTTGCGAGTGCCCTCAAACGCTTACTAAACCTAAAACAAATTGTCTGGATGTAATCTAAATCTCTTTTCTTTGATCGGGTCGGGTCGTAGTTGAATGAGAGAGAGAAAAACACACATACAGAGAGAGAGAGAGAGAGAGAGAGAGAGAGAGAGAGAGGGGGGCCTTGCGCGCCGTCACCGTTGACGCCGAGCCCGCTTCTGTGACGTAGCCTGTTGTGTCCCGGTCGTGACGTCAGCCCGCCGTGACGTGGCGGCGAACGGGGACGGCTTGACGCACTACTTGACGTGTCTGTGCGCGCCCTCGTTTTATCTGATTTCGCAGCACAGTCACGTGTTGTGAATTTGCAACTACAGCGTCGTTTGTTGGGTGAGGTGGATAAGACGTGTTAACACACCTTTCATTAGTCGGCGCTTGCTGATAGTCACTGCTCGGGCCCGCGGGTGGGGGGTGAGGGGGGGGGGGGGGCAATATGTCACAGAGGTGGACGGTAAATTTAGACACGTAACTCATGGTTCAAGTTCAAAGAAACAATGTGTCTTTAGCCCAATTAATTAATCGAGCACCACTTCACACGTTCCTTAATTTGTCGCGGGCTTTGGACCTTGACTTAAGTTCTCAGTGTGGCTGCCTTAAAAATTGTTTGGCGGGCATTCATGCCTTTAAAATGCAGATATTTTATTTTTAAACCTTGAGCTAAAAAAAAAAGAAGAAATTTGCTGTGAAGTTGACACGTACATTGAGGATCAGAATTTGATGTATAAAAAATGGTCCTTGATGATTGTCCTCTTAACTTGTAACATACCCTCTCCCTTTCGTGGGTGGTTGGCGGGTGCTCTGGTGTGGTTGGCTCCTTCTTTCCTATCAGAGATCTATCGTCCTTATCTCCCCTTCTTTTTTATGTTTGTTACTCTCTTGCAACACCTCTAATCTTCTGGCGCTCATATGACCTTATGCAGTTGCGAGTGCCGTAAAACCTCTACTAAAACTAAAACTCTCCCTTTCACCATCTCTTCACCGGGGCTTGGTGTGGGGCTGTCCTGTTTTTTTTGTTGGTTATGTTACGTTAAGCTCTTGGGCCGAAATATGCCCCAAAGCTGAGTAATTTTTTTTTGTTATCTGTTTGCCGTTCGTGTTTCTCGAGATATCCATAAGCCCAAAAGTAAGTTAGATCGAGCGCAGAGTAGGTCGGGAACGTTTTCTAGGGCGCGAATTCACTTGACTCGTGACGTAATCGGATTAAAGTGGCTCAGTTTACTTCCCCTGGCCACATTGGTGTGTCAGTGTGTGTGTGTTTGTGCACGTGGGCGTTTGTCTGGGTGTTTATATTGGTCTTTTAGTGTTTATTATATTACTAGCGAGGGTGTGTGGGTTTTTTTCGCCTGGTCGCGAACATGTGTGCGTTTGTGTGTATGGTTATTTTGTATATTCGCTCTGGTCATTGTGCGTCAAATTGTTTTTGTGGGTGGTTGGCAGGTGCTCTGATGTGCTTTGCTCCTTCTTTCCTGTCAAACATCTTTATCGTCTCCTCCTTTTTTGTGTTTGTTACTCTCTTGTAAAACCTCTAATCTTTGGCACCTATTGACCTTATCGTGTTGCGAGTGCCCTCAAACGCTTACTAAACCTAAAACAAATTGTCTGGATGTAATCTAAATCTCTTTTCTTTGATCGGGTCGGGTCGTAGTTGAATGAGAGAGAGAACAACACCCCTCCAGAGAGAGAGAGAGAGAGAGAGAGAGAGAGGCTGCGGGGGAGAGGGAGAGAGAGAGGGAAAAAGAGAGAGAGAGAGAGAGAGAGAGATTGGGGGGGGGGGGGGGCGACACATTATAATTGCGAGTTTGCCTAGTACCCGCCTTGGGAGTTGTGATTGTTTATGACACAGTGGACTAGCCAGTCGTTTTTTTTTTCTTCCTATAATTATAATAGATTTCCTTGTTACAGTTACAGGTAATTGCAGCTGGTTTCTACTTTGGACTATTGATATTATTTTTTAGGGAAGTATTGAACTTTGGTCTTACACTTCGAGAACTTCGTAACATTATCGTTAGCCGCTTAGCGTGTGAAAGAAAGTTCGTCTTGATGTGAAATATTTCCCTTGTTTTGCTGTTGTCAGCGAAGGATGTGTCGAAACAAGGGTCAGGTTGAAATTTAAAAAAATGTTTCATGAACTCGACTTCTCACAGCGGTTGAGACCTTTATATTCTTGATATACAGTGAAAAGCCTGTCAATAGCAATGAGCAACGACCCATTGGTGACGTTTTTAAATCACCGTGGTGGTTGTGAATTACTGTTTCGACCGTCAGGAGCCACGAAGAAACGCAGAGATGGGAAATAGTATAGGAAGAGTTGGATACGCATTACTGTAAAAAGAAAGAAATAATTAGGCCTCAACCGAGGAGCTGCTGGCTGTTCCAAATGTTAGACTAGCCTTTGTTCGATGAACAATCGAGCTGTAATCGCTCGCTGCTTGCTTTTCACATGTCCTCCGGGGTGAGGAGGGACTGCGGTGGCGGGGTTTTAGGGCAGGCGGCCGACGTACAATGCGTCCAGCATAATGTCTGCACAATAGTATTTAATTAGTACACCTGTGTGGACACAAGCATCTCCCCCTGGGGTGGGGGGTGGGGAGTTGGAAGCTGGACTACGAGAAAACTAGTTCAGTAATGCTATTATGGGAAATGGAGGGCTCGAGTCTTCACGTGACGTTGTGTTTGTTTGGTCAGGTCCCCTCTTATATATTCCCTCTTATTATCGCAGGCCGTGTGTGTGGACTTTAAACGGAAAGCTCCATTGTAGGTTTTGGGGAAAGAGTTGGGTGGTG
>NW_004797523.1:189791-197282 GCF_000002075.1 Aplysia californica
GGGGGGCGCTGTGGTGGACCCGACTCTAGTTTTTTCCCTTTGTTTGTGTGTGTGTTTGCACCAAATTTCTTTGTTGCTGGCTGTTGAAATTTAAAATTTGTTGATGGGGTGGCTGTGCAGGACTGACCGCCGTCATTTCTCGCCGGACGTCCGAGAGTCTTACTTCTCTACAGTATAAGATTCTACTCAGTTGATCATACAGGCCAGATGACAACTGGTGTTGTTACTGTGGTTGCACATTTTCATTTTAGGTTTTCTAGGTAAATCAAGGAGACTGTTGGTGTTTATTACCCTCCATTAAGTTATCTTAGTTTTGCAGTCTGTGCTTTTGCGTGGGTTTTCTTTCATGGATTTACAGTGCAGCTGAGGCTTCTACACGACCCGTGTTTAGTGCATTTTGAAATCAGTAGGGAATACACTTCGTCTAGATCTAGACTTTAGTTACTTAAAAAAAAAAAAACAGGTTAAATGGTTAAACAGGCCTAGTCAAGTTTTTGTGACATTTAGTTTCATTCATGTACTTATTATAAAGCTAATTTGAAATCAGTAGGTAATACACTTCGTCTAGATCTAGTTACTTTAAAAAAAAAAGGTTAAATGGATGTAGGTATACCATGGCGTCCATGGATGTATAGGCCTAGATCTAATCAAGTTTTTGTGTCATTTAGTTTCGTTTATGTATTTATTATAAAGCTAATTTGATAATAAAGAAACTATTTTAACGAAGCGGATAATCAGTGTTTTAGATTTTAGCGAAATTCTTCCCTAATCGATGTTTCGTAGATTTTTATGTCCACGTTGTCCGTTCCTCTTTACGACTCGTTGTCTCGTGGATTTCCATCTAACTAAAGTTAGTTTCATTGTATTATAATGGAAGCCAACTTGTTTATAAAGTTACTTGAGTAGGTTATATCCGAGTTGTTCTGAAAAATAAATCGTTGTAGATCTAGATCTAGAATCTAGTAGATTTAGGCCAAATTGTTTACCTAAAGATCAGTTTCATGAATTTATGTCCAGGTTATTCGTAAAATTTCGTCGCGATTCCTTGTCACGTGGGTGACTTAAATGGACCACAGTGTGGAAAATAATATCGTCGTGAAGTTGGTTGATGCCATGCACTCGTGACCGAGTTACCAGGCAGTGGACGTGTTTCGTGTTTTGACAGTTGCCCCTTGTAGTGGAGCGTGTGTTGTTTTTGTGTGTTTAAAGACAGCAAGAGTGACGGTTTAACTACACACTTCCGGACTGTGCCGCGCCGTTGGCGTGTTGTTGTTTTTTTTTGGTGGTTTGTTTTGTGTTTATTTCCGCGATGTCGTGGACCCCGTGTGTCCCCCCTCGTGGCAGAGGCCGTGCCGTCAACAGGCGTGGTGGTGATGGACAGCATCAGGCCCGAGGGGGGTCCCGCGGCCCCGGACAGTCAAGGGCTCCGCAACGTCCACCCAGAGGGGGCCCCAGGGGCCGTGGTGTTTACCCACAACAGCAGAGATGTGCTCAGAATGGTGAATGTCATGATGGAGATGCCCCGAATGGTGCTTGTTCTTCAACTCCTGTAGGAGGGCTTCTTAATGGCGCTTGTTGTACGAATGGTCCAGTTGGAGGGGTCCCAAACGGTGCGTGCCCCCCAATGTGTCCAGCTGGAGCGGTCTCTAACCGCGATATTCCAGTTGTTACAGTCCCTAACGGTGCATGTCCACCCCCCTGCCTCGCTGGAGGAGTCCCCAATGGACATTGTTTGAGTTCCTCACTGCCCCCTTGTGAGACCCCACCTACTACACTGCCCCCTAGTGTGGCCCCACCTACTACACTGCCCCCTAGTGTGGCCCTGCCTCCTGCATTACCCCGTGGTGTGGCTACGCCCTCTGAACTGCCCCCTAATGGCGACGCATGCGCTAACCCACCGGTCCATACAGGACCTGCACCAAAGACAAATGGACGTTCAAAAAAGAAATGGCGCGCTCCCAAGCCCAAAATGACAAAAAATAAAGGATGCACTGCCAGCCTCCCACCGCGACCCCCTGGGCAGTCCCTTTCTGCACCCCCCACAGCTCCCCAAGGACGGGGGCGGGGTATGGTGGGAATGTATCCTGCAAGAAGTCTGGTCAGTAGTAGTCATTATATAATGTTTTATTGTATTGATATTCTGTTTGTTCTGCTCTTCTGTCTTCTGGGTTACAGGCAGCTAAATGCCATGAAGCGTTTATAACTTCTTCTTCTTACACGTAACACTCGTTGGTGGTTGGCGAGTGCTCTGATGTGTTTTGCTTTTTCTTTTCTATCGTCTTTCCTCTTAATCTTCCCTCCTTCTTTTTTGTGTTTGTTACTCTCTTGTAACACCTCTAATCTTTGGCACCTATATGACCTTATTGTGTTGCAAGTTCCGTAAAACGCTTACTAAAACAACACACATTTTGCGGCATTAGGTTTAACCTTGCTCTGAGATTTTGGGTCGCTGATTTCAGGAATGGCATTGGGTTTTGCGCATCATGTAATGTTTTTGTTCTTTGAAAGAACAACTTATTTTTACGAAGTGACTATTTCTCCGAACGTTCAGAGAAATAGTGCCGATCTTTATTTCTCCAAACGGTTTCCGGCTTCCGGTCTCGTGATTTTTTTAGTTTAAGAGCAGCAGCCTTCATAGGCAACACGTCATATCTGTAGCGAAAAACTGTTTGGAACTGTAGCATTTCTCTATATAAATATTTACTGCGGACATTTTTTGGACCGATTGAACCATATTGTATACGAACAATCTTTGGAATCTATATAAAATCCGAAATTTGCGGGAAAGGATGTGATTTCAGAGTGTTCGGAGAAATAGTGCCCAGCTTTATTTTCCCGAACGTTCGGAGAAATAGTGCCGGCCTTATTTTTATGTCATTACGTCAAAAGTCAGGATTTGTCACTACAACATAGGCTGTAGTTTGATTTAAAACCTAGCTTTAAGGAATCACAATAACATCTAAAACTATTGAATATGTTACTTTTCATGCATGATAAGTAATTAGATTTAAGGAATCACAATAACATCTAAAACTATTGAATATGTTACTTTTCATGCATGATAAGTAATTAGATTTAAGGAATCACAATAACATCTAAAACTATTGAATATGTCATTTTTCATGCATGATAAGTAATTAGATTTATCATCAGACATTCCAATGATTTTTTTTTTTACTAAGGTGTGTTTTTACATGTGTGCATGATTTAGTTTTACTTTCATTCATATTTGTGGCCTTTTTCTTTGCGTTCAATGAGATTGATTTGATGTGACAGAAAGAAAGCTAGAAGTGACATTTTTTCCCCTTAGCATAATTAGCACTCTCTAATTTGAATGTGCTCAATATTTCCAGACCTAGCATAAAATTGTACAGGCGTACTACATCTAGATCTACTTAGGCTAGATCTGCCAGTGTTTGTGTCTAATTCTCCCCTCAGGTTTAGAGGTCGGCCTTCAACCTGTATTTCATCAATAAAACACCTAGAATCTAGATCTAGATAGGGAAGATGAGAAGTGACCCGACCCGGGTGGGAATATTCACTTCCTATTTTTTTAAAATATTATAAATGTAGGAAAGATGATAAATGTAGGAAAGCCATAAATGTAATAAAACACTCCTGTATCTTGTCAGGTGGCCTGCAATATAGCCCAATCACAATCCATTTTGACCTTCAATGTCTATCATTTCAAGAAAATGTCCCATGAATAATACAAAGCATTTGTTTGCCGGACTAGACCGCTTCTGGTCGTAAATACAGACTTTTGTTGAGGATGAAAATCGAGTTTGACACAAATCTAGATCCACTTCAAATCCCAATTGTTTTAATCAGTTAGAATTTAATGGTTTGATAAGTTGTTTAGGTCTGTCTTTGGAAATGTCTTAGGAAATCAGATCTTTTGGTGTCAAGACTAAAGAAAAAACCCAACTCCCAACAAAATAAAACAAAAATTTTAAAAAGGAAAATTTAAATGATGCAAAGAACATTTTTAACTCACTGGCATTAGGGAAAAGGAACTAATACATGCAAGGGTTTTGCTCTCTGCCACGACTTACCAGGTTTGCCACGTGTATTGGGTGTGTCTAATTACGACCCGAATGAGTAGGGACTTTTCTTAAATCGTCAATGAGAAGTCTTACGTGTGTGCTATTCCATAATGGAAATTTAATTGGTTTCTTAAAGAAGTATACATAGAGACTTGGGTGTGTGTGGTGGTGTGAAAATGGCCAACCTCATTCTTGTTCAGTAAGGTGACTCTAGAAAGTTTCCATGTTTCCTTTTTAGGATGATCTGGCAAAGGAAAAACGCAACGCTGGAAACCAAAGATTTGGCCAGTGAGGACAGCTCCCGACAGTTGTACTGTTGTAGACAATAATGTTTTTAATGAGCCACGTGTGTTGGGGGGGGGGGGGGGGGGGATGATGGTTTTCCCCGTCCTTAATATCAGGTCAGCTTGGTGAAACTGTTTATGAAAGTCCTATATTCAAGAGGGGGGGGGGGGGGGGGCTGTGTCAAGTACATATGCGCCACTTTTCTTAATTCCAGTCACGAGAAAATAAGGGTTGGTATTTTCCATGGCTTCCAAATCAGAAACCTGATTGATGAGACATGTGTACATTTCATGGACTCCAGTAAATGTCTAAATGAAAGGAGCTTAGAGATCGTTTTATGTCTGTGGTATGAATCTTTTCGGGCAACGCAATATCCGAAAATTATAATACCATGGTCAAAACTTTGTAAGAGAAACCCCATCTGTATGACTTTATGGCCGCAATATGAGCATCAAGATTCATTTTTTTCTGATAAGTCGTTAAAGATGAATTTTCTCAAACTGTGATGATGTCAGTAATGAACATGTTGTCTCCAACTTAGGTACATGAACTACTTTTTAATGTACCCATTGTCATTGTGAAATTGATGATTTATACGAGTAACAAACAGCATCGATTTCTCACCTTTTTTTTCACTCTGAAAAAGATTGCTATTTGGTATCACTGGGGCTAATGCGATTGCGTACCTCAAAAACGTTGGTCTTGCCATGGAGCAAAAATTGACATAATAGAGCAAGACTGATATCATTTTTGACTCAATGGCCTCACCCCTCGGGGCAGTGCCACTGACTGTAGTGTCTTTATGCCATTCCCAAAGGGGGGGGGGGCATTTCTCGTTCAAGCACCGTAGAATTGACTGGCTCTGAGTAAACATGCAATCCGGTTAAGTTGATGAGCTGCACTTTTTTTAAAATAGTTGATTTGATTCATCACTACAGAGCTTGGTTTACACCGTGGGTGGTCGGCGGATGCTCTTTTGTTGTTCGCTCATTCTTTAAAAATCTATTCTCCTTGTCTCTCATTCTTATTTTTCTGTTACTCTCTAGTACCATTCCAAATGTTCAGCATTGATATGACCTATTTCTGTTGCAGGTTCTGTAAAATTCTTACTGAAACTCAAACTGAACTTGTCTTTCACTGTGTCAGAGTTAAGACAAACTTCTAAAGACTGCTGATCGAGATGTTTATTGCCTCTTCCTTTGATCACGCTGGTCCGTTTCCTGTTGTGTCATTAACAGATGTGGGCGGTTGGCGGGTGCTCTGGTGTGGTTTGCTCCTTCTTTCCTATTAAACATTTATCATCCTTGTCTCTACTTTGTGTATTTGTTTCTCCCTTGTAACGCCTAGTCTTCGGCACTCATATGACCTAATTGTTTTGCGAGTGCCGTAAAACCCTAGAACTAGAACAAAATAATCAACTGGTTGGAAGGGGCGGCGTTAAACCCACTACTTTTTTTAATGACTCTGCTGTAGGTAACTTACAACTCATTGTCATTGTGCGGGTGGTCGGAGGACGCCACTGGTATGTCCTACTTCTTTACTTTTCCTCTGTTGTGTCTGTCCTGTCGGTCTTACTTTTTCCCCTTCACTTCATGACAATTTTGGTGTCAATTTGCTTCTCTCTAAACAAACACATAGCTCATTGCTGTTATTATTGTAGGGATAGTATTTTGGTTGGGAACACAGAGCACCGCTCATGTGGTGTCAGCGAACGAATGTCAGCACGTCACGAAAATCGTAAAATCTCAATTACTTATTGCCCTGGAGACTTGCCGCTGGCTCAGTGATAGCTTATCCAAATTTGTAGGCAATAGGCTGGCCTTTTATGTCCATTTAAAAACACATTTATCGTCTGTTTATTTTTACTGAAAAACGAAGATGAAAGCACAGAAAATTTAAATTTGCAGTTACCAAGGACTTTCCAACTTTGGAAAGTCACAGTACTTTACTTTGGCGACCAGTTAAGGTGACAATCCATATGTGCGGCACGGCAGCGGCACGGCAGCCGGACGATAAAAATCGCTCCAATAGAAATATCAATGTCTGAATCCATAAGTGCGGGACGGCAGCGGGACGATAACAATCGCACCCAGGAGCGATTCTGCCGCTGCCGCAGCTCTGCCGCAGACAAAAATATGTGGCGGAATAGGGTTGACTGAGAAGAATCTCTGTGTGATGCAGTCAATTAATTTGACACGGAAAACTTTCTGAAACCATTGCACCCCTATGTCGTCGTTCATCCACTCATTTTCTTGATATGCCCAAATGGTGCCTTCTGGGCTGTCCTGAATGGCAAAGGAATGGATGGACCTGTTTGTTATGCTAGTGACAAAAGATCAAGATAATTGCAACTTTACAATACTGGCGAAGTTACCCGTCGGTCGTGGCGAATTTACCCGACAATTAGTAACCTTAGTAAAATATTATGTATTTATTTAATTAAATTGATTGAAATAACAATTACATACCTCTACATAGAGATAATAAAGCAGTTAAATTAATGGAATCAATGCAAGAACATAGTAAATATGGATGATAATTAAGTCAATAAGAATGATAATAATGATAAGAATAATAAGATGATAAGTCCATAATAATTAAATACAGAGATGTGTAGGCTTTATGAAGAAGATTCATAGAAAGAGGCGCACATTTCGTCCCGCTACCGTTCCGCTGCCGCGCATATGGATTTAATGCGACTTGCGGTACCGCACATATCCCGTTGCCGTGCCGCTGCCGTCCCGCACATATGGATTGTCACCTTTACTCATTCAATTTGTCCTTGAGACTAGGCGACCCTCCCGTCTTTCACTAACAAATACATGTACCTCGACATCTGTTCAAGATAGATTGTTTTTTTGGGTTTTTTTCTCCATTAAATGCAAGGCAAATGAACGATTTTTAAAATATGCTACCTATATCTCCATGTGGCAAACAATTGACCAACACCTAATTCCATGTGTTGCGACACTAATATATTGATGTTCGAGAGTCTAGGAATTGAAAGACATGTTATTTTCAAGATGGCCACCATCACCGTGGCAACAAGTGAAATGTATGTCACGAATTTATACACTCCTGATCATTTGGCGCCTTAGCATTGAATGCTACTGTAGAACTAAATTCATTTATATTGGTCTGATTTTTTTTTTAAAGCTCA
>NW_004797523.1:199303-200343 GCF_000002075.1 Aplysia californica
CACACACACACACACACACACACACACACACACACAACAATCAGACACACGAGGGCGCGCACACGCACACTCCAATTCCATCCGAGGCTGCCGGTTCAGCAACAAATCGCCCCCTCTTTTTAGAAATCGTTTCCGGAAATGTCTCCCCGAGAAGGCATTTGTTGTCATGCCGCGTTACTATATGCAGCACCAAATTAAATGTCATATATAATTACCCCGCTCTCCTTCCTTCTGTCTAGTCGTTGCTCTTTTTCAAAACACACCCCACCCCCTCCCACCCCTACCTTTTTCTCGCGGGTGGTTGGAGGGTGTCACTGGTAGGTCCTACTTCTTTACTTTCCCTCTGTTGTTTCGGTCTGCCTGTCTGTCTTACTTTTTTCTCAGCATTAAATGACCGGGGGCTCTCGTGGCCTTGGGGTTATGGCGTGCGCCTCTCATTCAAAGGTCCCGGGTTCGAATCCGGGTAGCGGCCGGAAAATTTTCTTCTCTAAAATTGTCTTCTTTCACTTGACTTCCTTTCCTGCTCTCTAACAATGTGCTGTCATCTCCACTTTCTGCTCCCACCCCCTCCTCTTGGCGCTTGACTCTTTTCTGCAGTCTTTCTACTTCTACTTTTTGGGTCCCTCTTACTGCTGTCTTTCAACCACACCCCTGATCTTCTGGTGGGAAAGATCTACACATAGTATTCTCAAGGGCGAACAATCTCGGAGTTGCGCACGTTAAAGATTCCGTGGTAGTCTAAAATTGATGAGAGTAGGCTTCGGCCGCCACCAGGGCAAAATTCAAAATTTTCTACTCACTGAAAAATGTTTAACGTTTCCTGCACGCTCATATGACCTTATGCAGTTGCGAGCGCCGTAAAACACTAACCAGAAACAGAAATAAAATAACCACCATTGTGTCCATGTGCTTCTCTTTACAAAAGCAAACAAAACCCCCTTTCCCTCTCTCTCTCTCTGTCTCTCCCACCCTCTTTCTCTTTCTATGTCTCCCTCTCTTTCTATGTCTCCCTCTCTTTCTATCTCTACTACCTCCCCCCC
>NW_004797523.1:200443-204838 GCF_000002075.1 Aplysia californica
CCCCCCCCCCCCCCCCCCCCCCCTCTCTCTCCCTCTCTCTCTGTCTCTTTCTCTTTCTCTCTCACGCACACCTCCCTCCCTCCCATTCTCTGTCACTCTACCTATTCCCCATGTTTCTCTCTCTAACCTTATAGTCTCCGACACCCCCTCCGTGGGTGGTTGGAGGGTGCTCTGGTCTGGTTTGCTCCTTCTTTCCTATCAAACATCGGTCGTCCTTTTCTCACCTCTTTTTTGTGTGTTTGTTACTCTCTTGTAACACATAATCTCTTCTTCGACACTTATATGACCATATTGTGTTAGTTGCAAGTGCCGTAAAACTCTTACTAAAACTAAAACACCCCCATTCACAAACTTCTCCCCTCGATGGGTGGCTGAAGGGCGCCAAGGGTGCGTCTTTCTACATTCTTACTTTCTGTTGCATCCGTCTGTCTACGTCTGATTGTCTTACTTCTTCACGACATGGGTGGTTGACAGAGCACTGTGGTGGGGTTTGCTCCAGTGAACTCCAGTCCTATTGCACATTTGTTCCCTTTTCTTCCGATCCCTCTTCCTTTTCTTTACACATTACGGGGTTTGTTCCAGGAGTAAATTTCCTTGTTCTGTAAAACCCATCGATTTTTATTATACATTCATGACATAAATGTTGAACTTATCAACCGAAACATTTTTTCCCCACGCAACATTGCTACTGTTGTGCTCAGTGCACTTTTTCTTTCGATGCATAGGACATAACACATTGTCATGTTTCTGTAGTTATGTACAAGAGTTCATAATAGCGGTAAGGTTTTTTAAATGTTGATTTTACTGAACAAGGAAACTAGGAAACTTATTTCTGAGACAGACCTCGTGCTTCCTGGGATCACTTTTCTTCAGTGAGTGGTTGGCGGGTGCCTGGTGTGGTTTGCTTCTCTTCTTTCCTATCAGACATCTGTCGTCTTTATCTTACCTCCTTCTTTTTGTGTTTGTAACTCTCTTGTAACACCTCTAATCCTCGGCACCTATATGACCTAATTGTGTTGCAAGTTTGCCGTAAAACACTTACTAAAATAAAAATCTTTTCTTCAGCTCTTGTTATATGACTATTGTGTTGCAAGTACAGTATAACTGTTACTTTGAAAAGTCCCGGCTCTGAATGAGAATTGTTGTGTCATCGTGTTTCTCTTTACTCAAACCCCAACCCCGCCGTAGTTAGTCTTCCATTTGTTTCCCCGTCCCTGTCATTGGTACTGGCGTCCGTGCTATATTGCAAATTCCTGGTGGGTCGTTGGTGGGCGCTCTGGTGTGGTTTGCTCCTTCATTCATATACATACCATCGTAACTACCCCCCTTCTAGCTTGAGGTTGGAGGGCGTCACTGGTAGGTCCTACTTCTTATTCTTCACTTTCCCTTTGTTGTTTCTGCCTGTCTTGCTGTTATTAAGAACTACATGACCATTTATTCTGTCGATGTGCTTCTATTTATTCAAACAACCCCCCCCACCCCCTCTTCACAGTATTGCATGTTCCGTACAGCGCTTATTAAAAACCAAAACCTCCCTTTTTCTCTATATGATATAATGTGTATTCTCTAATAACACCCTGACTTCAGCACTTACATGATCTATCAGTAAAACTTTCTAAAGCTAGAATTAGAACCTCTATTTCCTCACACTATATCAAATGACCGTTATCGTGTCGATGTGCACGAACGAAACGAATCAAGTCGGCCTGTGACGAGGCCTATACTATCTCCTGACAGCGTGTCCGGGTACTCTGACTCTAGCAGGCCACAACAGTTTATATAGGTAGACAGAAACAGCCGTGGGTGTGGCACCGAACTTTGACCCCGTTTGCCCTCAAGCCCCCACACCCCCTTGTCGTCCCCACACTGGCAGCTCCACGATATTTTCTAGCTCTCCACCCGTGTCCCCCGCCAGCTCAATGCTGCTACACCTGACTGACTGTATTTCCCTCCTCGCCTTTGCCTTTGCTGTTGTGGGTGGTTGGAGGGTACCCAAGTGTGTCAGCCCCTTTCGTGTGCTTTCCTAACAATCGAGACGCAGTGTGGATGGGGGGCTTTAAAACGTGGGAGAAGTCGGGAAAGGTAGGAGGAAATGCATCATTTTTATTTTTTAAAAATTAAATCTAATTTTATTTTTTAAAATTACTTCTTCTTTTTGTGCACGAGTTTAACCCCATCTTTTTCTGTAATGCTCCTTTTAAAAATTCTTTTCGGCGATTCTGTGTTTTTAAAATGGGTTTTTAGAGGACTGTGCAAATGGTTGGAGGGCGCCACTGGTAGATGTAACCTCTTAACTTTCCCTCTGTTGTTTCTGTCTTGTATCCCTTCCATTAGTGGTGTCGGTAGCCTAGTGGTTAGGCTACCGGACTCGCAATCGTGAGGTTGCGGGTTCGGGGTTCGAGCCTCAGTTCGGTCCGACGTTGTGTCCTTGGGAAAGGCACTTTACACAAACTTCCCACTTGGCTCTGTCTTTTCGGAGACGGACGTTGAACTAGGAGGCCCCGCCTCTTAAATAACCTAATAGTGTTGATAGGGGTGTTAAACCCATACCATTTCACCATTTATTTTTTCCCTCCCATTCCGGGTTGGTTCTGACAGGCAGGGTGAGAAGCCCGCCTCCTAAATGATCTGAATTGTCTATATTGTGTCGATGGTGGCGTAAAAAAACGACGTTCATAACAGAAAAGAAAGAAAAAAAGGATTTTATTCCTTTTGTTGTTGCTGTTCTTTAGTTGAACGTCCGCCAACTACTGATTACCGTTGCCATAGATAGCCTTACTTTAGATAAATCAAATAGCTTTCTTAACATTTGGCTTTGTGAGTATTGGCAGATCTAGGTATCGGATGCGTTTTGCTCTTGACATTTCGTTATTTCATATAAATATAACCATAGATCTAGATCTAGTGTAGCTTGTTTGTTTTTCCCACTGTTGTTTGCTGTTCATGGTGTGAAATGGCCTTCACCCAGCCCATTATATAAACTAAACCTGAAACTTATCTAGGTCTGTACAACTTATAAGTCATTCTCCCCCTGGTGAGAATAGCCACTTCCCTGTTGTGTTGCAGGTCTCGCCGTCGCACGCAGAAGACCTTCGTATGTCTGGTTTTTCTGCTGGGATATTGTATCCCTCTCAGACAGGGTTGGCTCTGTGATGGCAGGGTCGAAGCCCGCCACTTAGATGATTTAAATTGTGTTGACTGGGCATGCAACGCTCTGTTTTAATGGGGTGGGGGGGGGGGTTAATAGAAAAGGAAAGAAATTAAAGCATTAAAAATAAACATTCGTTGTCGTCCCGCTTATTGGGATGTGCCTGTTCTAGTCGGTCAAGTTCAAGTTCCACTTCTGTCTGCATTACTGTTACCAACATGTTCACGCGTACGGGGTGGGTGGTTGGCGGGTGCACTGGTGTGGGTTGCTTCTTCTTTCCTATCGAACATCCTGTCTCCTTATCTCCCCTTCTTTTTTATGTTTGTTACTCTCTTGTAAAAGCTCTAATGATCTGGTGCTCATTATGACCTCATGCAGTTGCGAGCGCCGTAAAACCTCTACTAAAACTAAACTAACACTAAATAGCTTTTTTGGGGGGGGAGGGTTAATTTGTTCTCTCTCTCTCTCTCTCTTTCTCTCTCTCTCTCTCTCTCTCACACACACACACACACACACACACACACACACACACACACACAAGTGTGTGCATGTTACAGGGTTCTGTTTGAGTTTGAGGTAAGGGTGGGGTGGGGTCACAGGATAAGTAAGCTGGGATAGACATTTGTCGTGTTGATGTCGCTAGCTGAGACCGTCACACATTACTACACAAGACACACATTTTTGCTTTTTGTCTGGGTGCACATAGGATCCCCTGGGCGGGCATGTGTGTTTGTGCTGCGCGCGCGCGCGTGTGTGTGTGTGTGTGTGAGAGAGTGTTATTGTAAATGCCTGTGCTCTGTACGTGAGAGGGAGACTTGTGTGTGTGTGTGTGTGTGTGTGTGTGTTTGTAAATGCGTGTGCTCTGTACGTGAGAGGGAGACGTGTGTGTGTGTGTGTGTGTGTGTGTGTGTGTGTGTGTGTGTGTGTGTGTGGCACCTCAGTGATATGTCAACGATTGATCTTTCATCGATCGGACCTGTGATGGAGCAGACGATGATTGATTTTCCCCCCAAAACTCTCTCTCCCCCCCCCTCCCCCCCACCGGTCCAAAATATTGGCCCGTTTGTTTTGGTGAGTGGGCTGAGGGTGTGGCTGGCTGCCTCCCTGAGGCAAAGTGAGTGGTGAGTGGTACTTACTTGTGGCTCCAGCCTCCGAGATTTGGCGGACCCCCGCTTATACGGGGTGCCCACTACGGCTGGATCGGGCTGATCGCCTGAAACTGAAAACAAACACGTTTGTTTTTGAGG
>NW_004797523.1:205630-206680 GCF_000002075.1 Aplysia californica
GAGAGAGAAAGAGAGAGAGAGACTTCCGTCTCGCTTGTCCTTCGTGAAGATATGATGAAATACATAAATGTTTTTTTTTTCTTTTATATACTCTTGGGATGCAATGGGGGGTGGGGGGTGGGGGGTGCGATCAATAGACTGGAAACATCAATGCCTGTTGTGCTGAGGGCGGCGATAGTGGTGGTGTTGTCGTGATGATGATGTCGGTGTAAGGGTGTTGCGACATCGCTTTGGCCGACCCCGTGTTGTCACCGGGAGCAGCTCTGGGGCGCACGTATTTGCACACATACTACGCTATCTCCATTTTTCACTCTATCTTTATTTTTCTCTCTCTCACTCTTTATCTTTCTTTCTCCCCCTCTCTCTCTCCCTCCCTCTCTCTCCCCATAAATAAACGCACTTACACGACAATCATGCCACCCAGATACACACTCAATTAAATACACATATCCATACCTCATACCCCACCCCCTCTGTCAGTCTGCCAGTCTGTCAGTCTGTCTGTCTGTCTGTCTGTCTGTCTGTCTGTCTGTCTGTCTGTCTGTCTGTCTGTCTGTCGTGTCTTGTCTTGTCTGTCTGTCTGTCTGTCTGTCTGTCTGTCCGTCCGTCTCTCTCTATCTCTATCAGACTATCTCTCTCTATCTCTGTCAGACTATCTATCTCTCTCTCTTTGACACACACACATTCTTTCTTTCTCTCATTCTCACACACCTTCGTACCCTTCACTCCTGTCCCTAAGTCACGATCGCAGTTCCCATCGCCCGCTCAGTAACACACACTGTATACTCACAGTTCAAATAAACCCAAACTGCCTAAGACGACCTCCCAATGTTGAAGAGAAGGTGGTTGTCTTAGACATGGTGTATTTTAAGAATGCAAAGGATAGGGGATGGAAGGAGAGGGGGTAGTCACTTGTACAGATGGTCGTTATAGCAGGTTCGGCTAATGTACAGATAGATATACATGTTTGTACAATCGAAAAAGTCAAAGACGGCCACTCGTTGTTGAGGACAAAAGAATCAAAAGATTCCAAAGTAGACGGAAAGGGGG
>NW_004797523.1:207676-210639 GCF_000002075.1 Aplysia californica
CCCCCCCCCCCTCATATGACATATGACGATCACAGCACACCACAGTGGCCTACTTTTCTTTCCTTCTGTTGTTTTTGTCCTCTTGGATTTTTCCCCTCCTTGTCCTACTCTGGGCAACTGTTTTCGTGCCATTGTGCTTGTGGCTCAAACCAACAATGTGTGATATATGAATTGCGGTAATCGTTGAAGAAAGCGAGGTGAGTTATGGAGTGAGTGAAGTCTGATGACAAAGTACAATTTTATTTGCTGAGTAAAGCAATGGTGACTTAATAAAAAAATTAGTAATTTTGCCTCATTATCAGTAAAAGAATAACACAGAAGCAACTTGAGTATGATTGCCAAAAAAAAAAAATCATGAGCTTTGTTTCCTTGCAAATAAATCATTTTACAACTGTTACAAACTGTCAGTGTGTGGGTGGAAGGAAAGGACTATGGTTTTAGACTTCCTCAAGTTTCCTCCCTGTAGTCCTCATTTTTGCTAGTCGTGAATTTGTTTCTTCTCAACTCTTTGCAGTCGCATGCAGATGTAAATTGGATGAACACATGGGGAGTTAATTAATCATACTTCTTCTTCATTTGTATGCTGGGACATTGTGTACCACTCAGCTCGGGTTGGCCCTGACAGGCAGGGTTGTTGCAACCTTTCTAAATGATCTGAATAGTGCTTATAGGGTTGTGAAATATTTATAATTACTATAAAAAATTACAGGACTCCTGGCTGACCACCAGGTAGAGACATAATGATTTGAGTAAGTAAAGTTTAGAGTTAATTCTCTAAGTAGCCCACCTCTTCATCATCATCCGGTGCCTTGTCGACTGGCATGGGTGATCATGGACCTCTACTTCTCTCTTTCTTGCGTTGCAGCGATGGTGTCTGTAGTTCTTGCTGTTCCCAGCCAGCCATTTTGTCAACTTGGCCCACCTCCTAATTGACCTAAATTGTGCGGATGGAGGAGCGTAAGAAACAGCAACTGGGACATAAAAAAAAACACCCATGAAAGTACATTGATTATAATGTAACTCTGTTGTGTTCTCTCACCCCCAGGGTGCCGCTATGTCTGAGGTAGAGCGTCGGGCGGCCAAACTGTCGAAGCAGAGTGAGGTTGATGAGGCAGAGCCCACCATCCCGCCGGATCCCCACAATGTGGTCACCGTGGTGACCAAGCCTGCAGGAGGTCAGGGTTCATGTTTGGACTCTCTGAGGGCCCACGTCTGTCTTGTGTCTCTGTCTTCTGTGTGATAATGTTCTTGTCTGTCATTGCAGGTACAGTCGAACCTGCCATGACGACCTCCTCTTTAAGATGCCACCTACACAAACGGCCATTTTCCAGTTCCCCCCTTTCGTTTTTTCTATAAAATTTTACTGTGTAATACGGGCACCTGTCCAATGCGGTTGCAGCCATCCTATTTTAACACACAACCCCTATCACACCAAACAATAACACCTGTCTTAGACGGCCACCTTAGTGACTCCATTATGTTTTGTCATAAATCATCCTTCACAATGGGCGGCCGTCTTACGCAGGTTTGACTGTAATTGGAAGATATTATTGATTGGTCTTACTTCTTTTCATTGACTCTAGTTTCTGTTAATCTACCTTACTTTTTATGTGCATTAAATGACTGTTATTTAAGATTTTGTCAGTGTGCATCTCTCTCAATCTCTTTTCTCCAACAGACAATTTGGTGCCCTAGAATTGCAAAGTTCTATCTGCTCAGTACCTAGTTTTGAGCAATTTGACTTTAAAAAATTTTGAGTTTCACAACATGGTTAAAAGCTTTTTCGAGTGCAATTCTTTGACTCTGCTGAATAATCTTATGATTTTGATAGGCCAGATAGAACATTTGATTTTTGACTTCATTGTCTTTATAACTCAAAATGTAAAAAATGTTAGATAAAACTTAATCGTTGTAAATAAGTGAATGGTCTGTTGCTCTTTATGTTTGTAGTCTATCTTATGGCTGGCTGATTACTTCTTTGTCTGACTGTCAGTTTGTCTCAGTTTTGGCTGAGTTCACCTCGTCGGTGGTTGGCGGGTGCTCTGGTGTGGTTTGCTTCTTCTTTCTTATCAAACATCTATCGTCCTTATCTCATCTTCTTATTTTTTATGTTTGTTACTCTCTTGTAACACCTCTAATCTTCTGGTGCTCATTTGATCTTCTTATGCAGTTGCGAGCGCCGTAAAACCTCTACTAAAACTAAAAACTGAGTTCACCTCACTTTTGGAAATGAGTGCTTATTAAGTGACATTTGACACACTTTGTATTTTCTTAATGCAGTGTATTATGTTTTTGCCAGCAGTAAAACTTGTTTTTAATGTCTGTGGCTTTAGCATCGCATTCTATGAAAAATAGCTTTATATTTGCAGGGCAGTGTGGCAGAATAGGTTATTAACAGTTGTTGATCATACCATTGTTTTCTCCTTTAACCCTATCCGTAAGCCCTGGGGTCATTTTGTACCCCTGGGATTGTATTCTTCACATTTTAGAATACCTCTAGTGCGACGATCTCTTTGAAATTTTCAGTATTTCTCAAAAATTCATTTTGACAGACTGCTATGCAAAGCGTAGGGATCGGATTGACGAGTAAATTTCCTCTTTGGAAAATGGTGGCACAGAGTTCCCCACGTCTTATGGATACGATAGTAAAACATGACGTATGGATATGATTAAGACAACAAGCTGGATTTTTTAATTAGTACTTTTTCAAGATATTTTGTCAAGGAATCAGGGTTGGTGATTTTTTTGATTTTTTAAATAAAGATAAATCGATTTTTTAAATTTAAATCAAGATTTTTTAAATTTAAATTGGATTTTTTTGATTTTTTTAAAGATGTCGACACAGTTTGGGATTTTTGGTGGCTAAAAGTAAGTTCTTTTAGTGCAAAATGCATTGTCTTTATTTTAACTAATGATTAATTTAAGCAACTGCAATTTTAGAAAGCCTTATTCTGCTATGTATA
>NW_004797523.1:211337-212770 GCF_000002075.1 Aplysia californica
TAATAAAACCAAGGAAAGGAATTCTGAATGTTTAAATATGTAAAAACTGAATACATTTTTTTGAAAAGTGATTTAAATCACTGATTTTTATTTAAAAAATCAAGTTGATTTAAATTTTAAAAATCAACTGATTTAAATCAACCCAGCTCTGATTTCAATTATGGAAAAAAAAAGTAAATTGAATACTGTATTATTTTACAGTGAAAGGGGGGAAAGTAGACTTTTAAGCATGATTATATTAGTCTACTAAACTGTATGTCTGTTTTATGAAACCAAGGAAAGGAATTCTCAATGTTGAAATGCGTAAAAACTGAATAAAATTTTAAAAAATTTAAAAAGTGATTTAAATCACTGATTTTTATCAAAAAAATCAAGTTGATTTAAATTTAAAAAATCAACTGGTTTAAATCAACCCAACCCTGCAAGGAATACAATGAATGTATTCACTGACTCTTTGCTTCTTTGCCAGTGTCCTTCAGTGTCATATAGATTGTGAATTATGTAACTAGCTTTTTATGTCGTTCACTTTTTGAAAATATCTTTATTTTGTTTCAAAGAACTTCATATGCATTTGTCAGTTTCTATCATCTGAATGCTTAAGCTTAAAAGTGTTGGTTTTGATTTTGATTTGTTTTGGGTTGTTGTTTTTTTCTTCAGTTGCCTCAGAAGAAGATTGCTCATTGTGTGCATGAAGTTCACAAAACTTTTACCTGTAGAATCAGTATTTTAGCAACTGCGTCATATCTCTGAAAAGCAAAGCATCCAAGCGAAGTGAAATATATTCTCTATCACTCTTGAAAAAATCCTTTTGATGAACTTGCCGGTTCACTGAGAGAATTTTGTGGAGGATACACATGCACACATTTTACTGTCTATGTATGTAGTTTGTGTTTGGTTTGTGCCCCTAGGTGTGTCCACCCCGACAGTGCTCAGTGCAAGCTCATCTGAGACCTCGCCGGACGAGGCTCCAGCTAAGGTAACCTGGTGTGTCTTAGAGGTGGGGTGGGGGGAGGGGGGGGGTGCTCTTATTCTTATCTTAGTTGGGAAGGCTTCACTACTCTATTTTACTCTCTGTCATTGTGGATTAAAAAAAAAAATGTTTTTGTGTATCTTTCTGAAATGCTTTCTCGATTCTTGCATTTATTTATTGCAAATTTCTCTTGTTCTCTTTCGCTTTGTGTCCGTATCCGTTTATGAGTAAATGTTTTTGTGTGTATGTCTCTCATTTCCTGTTTCTGCATATTTGTGTCTGTTTGAAATATTATTACTGATTGTTTGCCTTTGTTGTCTGTCTGACTGTCTCTCTCTGTCTTTGCCTCTCTCTCTCTCTCTCTGTGTCTCTCTCTCTCTCTCTCTCTCTCTTCCCCCTACCCCAGGGGCGGTGCTACTGACTGAAGTGTCTTTAGGCCATTCCCAAAGGAGGGGGGGGGGGC
>NW_004797523.1:214251-243454 GCF_000002075.1 Aplysia californica
ATCAAGTTGATTAAAATATATAAAAAAATCAACTGATTTAAATCAACCCAGCTCTGATTTCAATTATGGAAAAAAAAAGTAATTTGAATACTGTATTATTTTACAGTGAAAGGAGGGAAAGAAGACTTTTAAACATGATTATATTAGTCTACTTAACCTTATATCTGTTTTATGAAACCAAGGAAAGGAATTCTGAATGTTGAAATATGTAAAAACTGAATAAATAATTTTTCAAAAGTGATTTAAATCACTGATTTTTATTTTAAAAATCAAGTTGATTTAAATTTAAAAAATCAACTGATTTAAATCAACCCAACCCTGCTTACACTCATACGTACACGACTTTCACTACAATATGCAACTAAATAGAGCTCGGCACCAGGATCAAATAACCCAGCACACGACTGCATTTTCAGAACAAATCAGATGTCATAAACAAATTAAAAACAAAGGAAAACTCAACTTAACTTTCAGCCTTAGAGTCCTTGAGGACCTCAAAAACATACTCTTTTCCAAACAAGACATCCAACAATTTCTTTTCCCCGACCTACCTCCGTGGCTCCTCACCAAGGCAAAAGTAGACTTACAGCTGGCCACACACGACAAAGCAAGCACAAACACCGAAACATTTAAAGCAGAATACAAAATGCTTATAGAAAAACACCCCGGTGCAGAGGTAATCTTCACAGATGTCTCTAAATCAGTACACACCAGAGGAGACTCCATCCCAAAGCCTCTATTGACTCTGCGGAGGCCACTCACTCCGAAGAAATTTCAACCCCAAAAAATCTTTCCTTCTCCTATCTGACTCCCTGCCTTGCATCACCTCACTTACAAACTACACACTCTTACAACCAAAATTAATTAGGTTACAACAAAAAATACATGCTTTGACTGAAACTAGGAAAAGTGTTGTGTTCACGTAGCTATCTAGCCATGTGGGCGTTCGAGGAAACGAGCAGATGGATCTCCTGGCAAAGGAATCCACATCCCTTCTGTTGGGATCAACGACGAAGACACTCTCACAGACTGACTTAAAACATAAAGTCAAAATCTACACCTCTAGTCTGTTGGAGACACATTGGGAGAAACTTCTTCTTCTTCTTCCTCGTTCTCGATATCATAATGAGACTTGCGTGGGGCGGTTTGGGCAAGCCCGACTATCGGCACCTTTCGGTCCACCTCTCCGTCTTCTGCATGCTTTTCTGTCTGGGAGTGCTCCCATATCCTACAACTTTCCTGGGTTTGCCTGCTAGGCAGCAGGGGTTTTTGATCAGAGTTTTCCTTCTCCTAGATGAGCTGCCATCCCTTGCTAACAAGTTCCATCTACCCGGGGTGGGGATATCGCGCCCCAGTCTCGCTGGCGAGTCTTTCACCGGGCACTTAGGGTATTTTACATTGGGTAGAAGAATGGGATCCCACACCACAGTCTTCACCCCGCCCTCCATCCTCACCGCCATTTGGTCTGCAACTGCTTATTTAGATATTCGCAGCTAACCTCCTGTGGACGCACTGGGTTGGGGTTGGTCGCCCCGCGGCCCAGATTGGGAGAAACAAACCAACAACAAACTCCTCAACATCATGCCCAAACTGGGACCACGAAAACCTTCAGGCCTCTCTAGAAGAGACAAAGTCATTTTTGCTCCATTATGCATTGGACACACATCCCTAACAAATAAATATCTCCTTCAGGGAGATGAGAAGCCGTTCTTTTTCGACACAGATTTTACCATCTGACACATTTTAACAGAATGTCCAAACTTCGGGAGTCATGAAGGAAATGTTTTAAATGCAAAAAGTTGCAAGATTTTTTTTCCGTCATGATCCGTACAGAATCCTTGATTTATAAAGGCCATTGGCGTTTATGGAAAATTGTAAATGCAGTTGTTTTGATTTTAAGCAGGTTATCATTTTTAGATTGTTATTTTACCTCAGATTTTTAACAAATCTGATCGTTGACCTGAGCCAAGCCGTGCAGTGATCTGTTATGACTGAAACCGACTAGTGTTTCGCTCGTTCATATGACCTTATACAGTTGCGAGCGCCGTAAAACTCTTATTAAAACAAAGCGAATTTAAAAAAAAAAAGTTTTATGTATCTTTCTGAAATTTTTTTTTTTTTTTTTTTTTTTGTAAGTGTTTTACGGCGCACGCAACTGCATAGGTCATATGAGCGCGCGGGACACACCTAATATTTTCAGTTGGCAGGAAATTTTGAATTTTGCCCGGGTGGCGGCCGAAGCCTACTCTTATCGATTTTAGACCACCAAGGGATCTTATAACGTGCGCAACTTGCACACGGGCCCTCCGAGATTTTTCGCCCTTGTCCGAGAAGGCTAGGTGTAGATATTTCCTACCAGAAGATCAGGGGTGTGGCAGAAAGACAGCAGTAAGGAGGAGCCAAGGAGTAACAGTAGAAAGGCTGCAGAAAGAGTCAGGAGCCCAGAGGAGGGGACAAAGGAGGTGAGGGGGTGAGGGCAGAAAGTGGAAATGAAAGCAGACAACAGAACATTGATAGAGAGCAGGAAAGGAGGTGAAAGGAGACAATTTTAGAGAAGAAAATTTTTTGGTCGCTACCCGGATTCGAACCCGGGACCTTTGAATGAGAGGCCAACACCTTAACCTCTAGGCCATGAGAGCCCCCCTTTCTGAAATGCTTTCTCACTTCTTGCATTTATTTATTGCACTTTCACTTTTGTCTCCTTTTCCGTTTGTGAGCCAATTTGTTTCTGTTTGAAATATTATTACTGATTGTCTTTGTTGTCTGTCTGTCTCTCCCTCCTCCTCTCCCCCCACTCTCTCTCTCTCTCCCTCCCTTTCTCACCCATGTCACTCTCCCCTTCGCTCTCTCCCTCTTGTCCCTGTCCCCCTCCCTGCCCACCCCCTCTCCCGCTCCCTCCCTCTCACTCAAAAACTATTGAGTTCTTTCACTTGTTGGCCATACATTTGAACACAAAATAATGTTCTGGCTCCTCTAACATTATTTCCAGCCCCCCAACACACGCAAGCAGACTTTGATACGCACGCAGGCGCTAGAAGGCACCTCCCCGCCCCCCGACTCCTTCCTGTCCCAACTGCACAGCAATGGCAGCCCCACAAGCCCGGAGACAACGATCACGGCGCCGCCCCTGTCAAATGGCGCGCCCTCTGGTGGACTGGCCAGTCAGCGCGGGTCGGGGGCCTCCTACGAGGCCAAGGAGTTTCTTAGATCGTCGCACAAGATGGCCATCTCCAATGTGAGTGAGATGTGTGATGGAGCCCTGGGGGGAGGGGGGGGGGGGGCAGGGGGCATTCGTGCGTGCTTGCTTGCTTGCGTGTGCGTGTGTGTGTGCGCGCGAGCGTGCGTGTGTGAGGACATAGTGGAACCTGGTGCACATCAAATTTTGGGCACATGAACTTCATCGGTATAATTTTAAAGCTTGTTCTTTTTTTTGGTCTTTTGAAGAGAGGAAAAAAGACCTGTCTGACTTAAATAGAAGTCAAGATACAGTTGAACCTGCCATGATGGCCACCTGTATAATACGGTCAATTTCCGTTTCCCCCTTTGCGTTTTTTCAACATAATTTAACTGTGTAAAATTGTCACCTGTCCAACCCGGCCGCAGCCACCTTTTTTTATAAACCCACTGTTTATTTTATAAACCCAGTGTTTGTTTTACCGTGGCACTCGGTTTACATCTTCTTACATTCTCTATTTTATCTTTGCATAAAATCAGCAACAAAAAGCTAACACAGAAAAATCCCTTCTTACACCCCCCCTTTTTCAAAGAAAACAAAAGACACCTTTGAATTCGCCCCTCGGCAGTCCTAAGCCTGAAATCAGCCCTGGTTTGGATCTCGAAGGGAATTGTTTATATTTATTTGTCATTTTGATTTTGATCAGTCCTGCCTAAGATGGCTGCCTGTGTTACATGGATAATTTTCGCCTTTACAGTGGGTGGCCGTTTTACTCAGGTTCAACTGTATTTTACAATTGAAGGAGATAGGGTGTTTGGTAAAATGAATGAAAAAATGGTTGTGAAAAGTCAATTTCTCTGTTTTCTTTCACTCTTTCATTTTGTCTCCCTCTCTGTTTGTGAGTAAATGTTACTGTGTGTACATGTCTCTCATTTTCTGTCTCTGCCTATTTGTTTCTGTTTGAAACATTATTAGTGATTGTTTGCCTTTATTATCTCTGTTTCTCTCTCCCCCCTCCCT
The DNA here is from genome assembly GCF_000002075.1 of Aplysia californica. Lineage (NCBI taxonomy): Eukaryota > Metazoa > Mollusca > Gastropoda > Aplysiida > Aplysiidae > Aplysia > Aplysia californica. The sequence goes on from NW_004797523.1 coordinate 218,447, forward strand.
CCTCCTTCTGGTGGGTGGTTGGCGGGTGCTCTGGTGTGGTTTGCTTCTTCTTTCCTATCAAACATTTATCATCCTTCTCTCCCCTTCTTCTTTTTGTATGTTTGTTACTCTCTTCTTGTAACACCTCTGATCTTCTGGCGCTCATATGACCTTATGCAGTTACGAGCGCTGTAAAACCTTAAAAACCTCCCTGTTTCCCCCTCCCTCTCTCTCCCCCCCTTTGTCCCTCTCACTCTCTTGGTGACCATTTTTTGTGTCTTTTGATGTAGAGAAGTACATGGAGAGCTCTTGTCGGTGGCCTATCTCCCAACACGGAGTGAGGATGGCTGACAATGATGAAAAAAGTAGTGCAGGCTAAAACTAAAACTAAAACACAGAGTCTTTATGTTTTTGTGTTTAGTAGATAGTCAGAGGTCACTACTGATAGGTCATGGGTGGTTTGCGGGTGCTCTGGTGTGGTTTGCTCCTTCTTTCCTATCAAACGTCTATCGTCTTTATCTCCCTTCCTTCTTTTTTTTATGTTTGTTACTCCCTTGTAATGCATCTAATCTTCTGGCGCTCTTATGACCTCATGCAGTTGTGATGGCCGTAATACCTCTACTAAAACAAACTACTGATAGGTCCTGTTCCTTTTTTTTCTCTCTTTGTTGTTTCTGCCTGTGTGTTTCACTGTTTTCCTGCAGTTTCAGAGCTTTTCTTTACTCAAAATAAAAGTATAGTAAAAAAAAAAAATGACAGGCTTGGGTAGCTGGCTGATGCTTTGATGTGGTTTGCTCGCTTCTTTCCTATCAAACAGCTATTGTCTTTGTCTCTCCTTGTTTTCTTTGTATGTTGCTCTTTAGTAATACCTCTAAATTTGGGCATTTAAATGACGTATGTGTGTTGAAAATGTTTCACTACAACTAAACTCTGTGCTTCTCCCTTGCTCACACTTTCTCCTTCTCGTTTCTCCAGGACTCTGGTCGTGGCACGTTTGAAATCACGGACCCAGTCGCTGAGACAACCCTGTCCAGAGGTAAGTCACCTCCGACCTTTGACCCTGTCTTTTCATTGAAGGCTTAACCCACCTATAGTTGTTTCAGACTCTTAACCATGCATGTGTATCTTCCACCTTTGTTGTTTCTGAGTCACATTTTTGAAAAGGGTTGAAGGTGGTTGGCGGGTGCTCTGGTGTGGTTTGCTCCTTCTTTCCTATCAAACATCTATCATCCTGATCTCTCCTTCTTTTTTATGTTTGTTACTATCTTGTAACACCTCTAATCTTCGGCTCTTATAAGACCTTATTGTGTTGCAAGTGCTGTAAAACTCTACTACAACAAAATGAAAAGGGTCACTGTCTTACTCTTTAACCAGCATGTTTCTTGTCGGCGTTGTTCTCTGGAAGCAAAAGTAAAAGGTATAGAGAGGAATGGGGAGTCCCAATGGATGATGGGAACAGGAGATTAAAACCGTGCTTGGAACCAAAACAGCTCAGGCAGGCAGAATGGCACGAGTCATTGTGTTTTATTGCGGAAAGGTCTGGAAAGCAACGTCCAACTACTGGAAAAGTCTAAAAGAAGAAGATGTTCTGCTAGACACAAACAATGCAGGTTGCATACGCTATCCTATATGAGGATAGTCCGCTGAGAGGAACATTCTTGGAAGATTGAAAAATTTGACCCCGCTCAAATTCGAACCTAGTCTTTCTATCATTTCTGATCTTATCCCACTGTTTCACCGCAGTTAACAGTCCATTACTGACTTTGTTTTTCCTGAAAGGTTGTAACTTGCTGATGACAAGAAACATCTCCAAGTGTTGCTATATCAAAGAACAAGACTATGTTGATCAGCATAATTTCAATTCATGCAAAAAAACAAAAAAACAAACACTTTTTTTTCTGATAACTTAGCATGCATAGTAAATACAAGACTCTGGTGAAGCCCAGTTCTAATTTACTTTTTGACTGTCGATATAGTTCTTTCGAGGAAGCTGTACAAAACTTATTATTGTAGCAACCCCAGGCTATGAGTGGTGCACTCTGTGGTAATTAGTCATATATAAGTTGATTTGGTTTCTTGTTTGTTACTGCGTATTTGTACAATTTATAATGTTCCATATTTATGACTGTTTGTGTCCCTAATAAGGTTCCATATTTATGGCTATGTGTTTGTCACCTATTAGGTTCCACTTTTATGGCTATGTGTTTGTCACCTATTAGGTTCCACTTTTATGGCTATGTGTTTGTCACCTATTAGGTTTCACTTTTATGGCTATGTATTTGTCACCTATTAGGTTCCACTTTTATGGCTATGTATTTGTCACCTATAAGGTTCCACATATTTATGGCTGTATATTGTATGTGTTCCCTGCAGCTTCGAGCACAGATACCAACAGCACCGCCAGCACCGTAGTGCTTCAGCAGGCAGGGGCCATCGACAAAGAGCAGTTTTATAAGGACGTCTCAAGTACTGATGAAGATAGCACATATAAGGACGACGCCTGTGTTGTGGAGAAAGAGAATTTGTACAAAGATGCGTCTGGCATCGACCTTGGGGAGTTCTTCAAACAGACGCTAATGAAGTCTCCCAAGGATAAAAAAACCTTATTTTTCCTTGAACGAGAACTACAAAACTTTGTCCGGGATGAGTCGTAAGTTGGCTGGAAACACTTGCTAGTGACGGGTGGGGGTGAGGGGGTGTGAGAGAGAGACTGGTAGGTCATGCTGACAAACATTGTATATGTGGGTAAATATAACACGGTGTACCAGTGGTGGAATTTTAGTTGTAGCAGGGGGTTTCCCGCTGAGCACCTTATCACGTCGGGGTCACGGGGGTCAGCTCCCTGTTGCCGCTCTGTCTGGGTTAACTTAATTTTTTGAGCTTCTCAACGTAAAATTTTCAGTATATCCTTGGTTTTTTTTGGTAATTAATCATTTAAGGCACTTAAAAGCACGCATTTCTGCTCTCGCGACTCTAAAAAGAATGGACAGTGACTCTAAAAAGAATGGACATTGTAACTTGTCTGGTTATGTCGTTAGACGCGCTGAAGTCGGCAACACTAAATTGTAAAATTTTTGGACAAATGTGAATGAAAAAAAAAATCGGTTTAAAAAGATGGCTCAACAAAAGCTGTCAAACCTTTGGAACTTGAATGACATAACATTGAAGGAGATACTCAGAAAAGATTGTATCAAGGCAGACAATAGAAGACTGTATTTTTTACATACAACTTTATGTGTCTAATACTATCGTGAGTATATGCATATTTTCTCGGAAGTTTATAAAAATTAAACTGTAGTCTCTCTATGAAGAAGTGCAAATCGAGTTTAGTGCCAGAATACATACACAGGGCAATACACGAACAGTACTTGTTGCACTCCTTAAATTTCTTACTTTTCTTAAAACGCTTAGTCTAGGTTTTTAAGTTGACTGAAAAACAGGGATGACTTCTCGTAACTTGGTTTTCAGAATAATTTCTAGCTTTGCAGTGACACTGAATTAGCACCCAGCTTTTCCAGATTTTATTTTAGTTTCTATAACCATTTGCAATAACTGAGAATGTTTTGATTTCTTCAAGTTCATAAGTATCTGCACATATTTCCAACACAAACTAAGAGTGAATGTGTTTTCTGTCACTGTTTTTATTTTCCATACAAGAAGTTTGTCTCTGCCCTTGTATTTTTAAACAAATCGCATATCATTCTTGGTTGTAAGCAGGCCGTCACAGACACAGCATGATTCATGAACAAACGCAGAGTTACTTTCTCTTGGTTAACGGTAAAACAACAGCTAACGCTGGGTGTATTTTGTCAAAAAAATATAGATGTACATCTTTATTCTCTTATAACTTGACTATCACTACTTGGGCTGATTTTAAATTATCTCATGATAAAAGACATGCGTAGTCAGTTCAATATTGATTTTGGAGAGATCTGTCGAACTGTTTTTAAATAAACAATCATTTATTAGTACGTAACTAAAGTAGGACAAATTAGGTACTCTACAAACACTTGTCTTGAACAAAAACTAAGGCATAGAAGTTAACCATTCTAATGCAAAATAATTCTCAAGACTGAGCTTTTAGCACATCAGTATTTTGGTTTGCTGCGTATGATGGGGAAGAAGTTGTATCGTTTCAAATGTACACAAAAATGCAAACTTCTTAACCGACACTGGCAAAGTCGCTTTATGGCTCATTAAACACTTGACCTCGAGGTGGTGAGCTCCAGCGGACTGCTGAGTCACGGTAACTAAAAGTAACACAAGCGGGCGAAACGTGGCACCGTAATAAGCACATGGAAACAGTAGTGGAAAGAGTAAAAGAGTAAGATGGCCGGACAGAAAGAATTGATGAAAGGGGGGAAAAAGGCAAGACCTAGTGGCACCTTTCAACGGCTCACAAGCAGATGAGCTGTGTTATAGTGTACCCAATAATTGAACTGCCAGGCTTTACTCAGTCTGTGTCGGCCCTGACGAGCAAGGTTGAAGCTGCCAGTCTCTTAAGTGAACTATGTAAACTGTGTTTTTACTAAGCATCTGTAATCAATTATTTTGTGGTACCAAGTTTAAGTATGACTCAATGTTAACAATGTTACTAGTGGTACATAGACTTGATAATGCCCATTGTGTATGTATTTGCTTGCAGGGTTCGTACGAAAAAGCTTCATGAAATGAACCCGTACGACCGTATGCTGGTACATCGTCTGGCAGCCCATATGGGTATAGAACATAACGTGGATCAGACGGGCAAGAGTGTGATCGTCGCCAAGACAGATTACACCAGGATGTGAGTACACACACAGACTTGATGACGGACACATATACGCACTCACAAAAAACACACACATAAATATACATATTATGAACACATTTGCCCTCCCCAAAGGGACGGGTGGTTGGCGGGTGCTCTGGTGTGGTTTGCTCCTTCTTTCCTATCAAACATCTATCGTCTTTATCTTCCCTCCTTCTTTTTTGTGTTTGTTACTCTCTTGTAAAACCTCCAATCTTCGGCATTTATATGATCTTTTTGTGTTGCAAGTGCTGTAAAACTCTTACTAAAACAAAAACAAAAAAAGCTCTCGCCAAAACGTACATACAAACGTCCATACACTTCCACATTTTCGCTTGCACTCACTCGCTCATGCACATAAGCATGTACAAACGCTTTCACGCTCACAAACACACACACACACACACACACACACACACACACACACACACACACACACACACACACACACACACACACACACACACTCTTGTCATGTTTTCAGTCAAACTTATGATGTCAACATATTGTGTGATATTTTGTTTCTTTGTTGGTATGTGACTGAAGTGTCCTGTCCTGTCCTGCAAACACATTGAGTTAAAGTTTGTTGTCAGTGGCCTAAATCTAGAAATAATGTTAACTTGTGGTGGCTGATTGTGGTGTGCTGCATCCTATTAGCACACAGCGACTACTTTGAGTTATGTTGTTGTCATCTTTTTAACATCAGATAGTGTGTGGTTGGCGGGGGCTCTGGTGTGGTTTGCTTCTTCTTTCCTATCAAACGTCTATTGTCCTGATCTCTCCTCCTCCTTCTATTTTGTGTTTGTTACCCTCTTGTAACACCTCTAATCTTCGTCACTTATATGACCTTATTGTGTTGCAAGTGCCGTAAAACTCTTACTAAAACTAAAACTAAACTAAACATCAGATAGCTTGCTTTAATGTTTATCAGCGTTCAGCGGTTATTAAATGCGGGTGGTTGGAGGTTGCTGCTGGTAGGTTCTTCTACTTATTTTCCCCGATGTTGTTAGTGTCTGTCTTGCTTTTTCTTTGCCCTGAAGGGGGGGGGGGGGAGGGGGGGGGCATCTGTGTGTTGATTTGATACTGGACACACAAATATTTAATAAAAGAAACAGATAATCTGACTAATTCCATCTTGCCTTTTGTTCCAGACCGGAACCCAGCCTTGTCGATTATCTGAGAGAAATCGAGCACGGGAGCCACGAGAAGAAAAGGATTTTGCTGAAGAAACCAGCGAGTCTGGATGAAAAACAGGTATGTATTTTGAGTGGATGGGGCTTTCTTACTTGAGTTGTTGTGCGAGTTCTAGAGAAAATAGGCTCAGATGATGATGTATAATGGTGGTGGTGGTGATGGTTTGGTGCTTGTATTTTTCTGTGAAGTGCATACCTGCCAACCCTACAGAAAAAATCGGTATATTACAGACTTTTTGGTCAAACTGCCGAGCCACTGATTTTGAGAGATAAGCCACCCACAAGCACCCCACATGTCTTCTTTATTGCTGTAAAATTTCAGATCTTTGTGAAGGCCTACACTTTATGTACCAATTTAAAATTACCACCCATCCATTGATAAAACACTAGCGATGGAAACTAGATCACGGACTCAACACGCGAGTTGCCGGCATTCAAGAGGCGCGTGATCGCTAGGCGGCATGTGATTGACTGCCTAAAACCAGAGAGTTTTACAGTAATAAAATTTTACAACTGCTAAAACTAAACAGGTTACCAATGACATCATTGCGGGTTTTCTCGATACTGCTTTGCTAAGGTGTAGAGGGGTGATCGGACACAGTTCAAGCGATGTCGCGCAATTCAACATATTTTCATGCAAATTTAATATTCGTCTTAAAGATCCAAAGATAGACTTCAAAAAAGTGATAGCAGAACTAGATTCTGCACTAAAAATCACTAGAAGATGCCAAGTTTCATTCATATACTTCAATTCATTACTGACTTATGAACAGTTTTTCATCAAAATACATCAAAAACGTCGCACTTTTTGTCAATATTTTCCGATATGAAAGTCCCCCCAAATTTTGAAACAAAAAATCCCTTTGACTTTTTAATTTATTAATGGATTTTAAAAATTTAAAAACCACAGTTCTTAGAATTTACTATTCTTTCATTTAAGCTGGATAAAAATTTAATTTTTCATTGTCATTGCTAATTTTTGTTTTTTGTTCTTTGTCATTTTCTACATTTGTTTGAAGTCGCAAACACTCTCATGTGTATGTGGGTCAAAATATTGATAAGGGTCCCCAGTTAAGTATGCGGCAAGTGGTAATATAGCATACTAGAGATTTTTTAGGTCAACTACAGAATTTTAGACAAAAATTTGTGTCAACTACAGTTTTTGGCCCAGGCAATGTTGGCAGGTATGGAAGTGAACTAGCAACTGTGTAGCTTTCTGACATGGGTATATTATGTACAGTGGTGTCTGGTGTGTTGACTGATGAGTGTATGGTCTGTTCATAGCTGTGTGATGTTGACAGCACTGTTGTTAGCAGGGAACTGTGCGGTGTACTTTCTGACAGATTTGTGGTGTGTTGATAGCTGTACTCGTGGAGTGTGTTCACTGCTGTGTAGTGTGTTTGCTGACACCTTATGTCATGTGCTGATGACTGTGTAGTGTGCTTGCTACTGACAGTTTTGTTGTGTGTCGAAATACTGTACAGCGTGCCAATGTTATCCAGAGGTGTGGAAAAATCTGCCATATCTCTGTTCCTGGTTGCATTTGGCGTGTGTGTTGACGGGCTGGTGGTTTGTTTCAGACGCGAGGCATTGGCAAGACTCAGCTGGGCGACACCCGGGCAAAGTCTCTTGAGGAGCGTCAGCAAGTTTACATCCGCATTAGAGAGCGGATCTTTGCCAAGGTGGGAGCTTGTCTGAGCATGCTCTCCTCTGTGTGTGTGTGTGTGCTTGCGTGCGTGTGTGCGTGCGTTTGGACATGCCTGCTCACTGCCCTTCCCCCAATGCCACCATGGGTGAAAGTTTTCTTGCATGCTGTAATTCTGGCTTTTGAAAATAAGCTTTCCAACTTTGTCGGTTTGGGACAAATTGTCGACTGCATATACATTTCGGAATTAGTCATTCTCCCAATACACAGGTTCTGGCTCTTTGCATTTGGTTACGTTGCTGGTCTGTTTCAGCTTACCCTACTGGCCAAAATGAGCCTTACACTTACACGCGCAGAAATAACCCAATTAGATCTATGTCGCAGTAAACACTACGACCACGATGTTATTGATCTGGCAAGACCGCTCTGTCCGTGATTTACCCAGGTTTAGCCCTACTTTGCAAATTGTGGCTGGTTTTGACATTTTTGGCTCATGTTTGTGGGTCGTTTGGACTAGCAGAAGCACGTTGTTAAACTTTAAAGAGTGTGATTTATGTCAGCAACAAAAAGGAAGAAAAAAAAAAGGAAATTAATTCTGTCATTAAATGTAGATAAGACGCACATAGAATATTAAATGTAGCGAACAGAATTTGAGGTCCTGAATTTTGTCTTGAACTTGAAGTTGAAGGCCTATATTATTCTGTGTATTAAAACACTCTCAAAGGCTTGACAATTCGTGCATAGCGAAGGAAAAAATCGGCGACATCGAGGGTAGATCTAATTACATGAAGGCCTATAGATGGCGGCAAATTTCAGTTTACCGATGTAGCCGTGGAAAGAGAGAGAGAGAGAGAGAGAGAGACTATGACCTCTCGATAGGCTCAAGCCGAGGGCAGTAGTGTAGCCTGGGCGTAGGCTAAGAACGTGTTTCTTTCATACGGCACAGGAGTGTTCAGGGGTAGACCTAGATCTAGATCAAACATGGTCACTTTAGTTGCGGTGTTGTCTAGTTGTTAATGTTGAGCTACTGGACCCGTAATCTCAGAATTCTCAGATGATGGCCTGATAACTGTTTCAATTGCGGCATACAAATGATCAATATTATTTATTGTTTTACTTTGACTTCAAAACAAGCTTTGTCCAACTTCTGTTTAGTCGGTCATCAAGACCTCTGAGTAAACCTTTCAATAGTGCGTTCTCATCACGTGACATGACTTCGGCGTTCGAGTTTCGCGTGTGTCCGGGACAGTCCGTTGACAGGGTCAACTTAAGTTCATGTACACTGGTTGAAGTGTCTTTCGAGGCTTACGGGGAGGGGGGAGGGGTAGAGACTTGGGCAAGGGGTCCTTGACATTATACTACTTCAGAATTGAAAAAAATAATGATAAAATATACACACATGCGCGCATGCAGAGGGCCTATACCTGGATAGTTATTAACGCCCCTGAAAATTTTTTGAATCGGTTTGCTAGTCACCTTGGTGATTTTTTGCCGATCCCAATTTTTTCAAATTAAGATCCTGATTTTTAGATTTCATAGAGTGGCAGATTTGGTTTAGACATGCGAGCGGAGAGTCTGCCTGTGAAGGCACGTAGCCGGTAAGGCCCTATTGTCGCGACATGTGTCATCGCTTTCTCTTCAACAGAGATTACACACTATGCAGCAGCTTGCCGACGCTCTGCGCAGTTAGGTCTAGGTGAAGTTGTTGTAGTAGAGAGTGAACCACAGCGGAGCAAAAGAAGTGTACAAAGGCTGCTCGGTTGAGGACAAACGGCTGATCCTAGCAGAGTTGGATGTGAAATCCATTTAAAAATCCCTATCTGCAAAACGTTTTGCGATTCCAAACACCGGAAAATATTGAGAACAGTGCTCAACCAGGGATGAAAAGGCATACTGTTAAAGTATATAGCAGTGGAACAAGCAGTGTTTCATTGGTTTCAAAAAGTTCAGGCTATAGCTTTATCTAGATCTATGGGCTCTCGGACTCGCAACCGTAAGGTCGTGGGTTCGAATCCCGTCAGGGGCCCGACGCTGTGTCCTTGGGAAAGGCACTTTACACAAATTTTCCTCACTTCACCCAGGTGGAAATGGGTACCCGGCTATAGACAGTGAACGATCTTGTCAGTTTGATAGTGTTTGAGCGCGTGAAATTCGCAGCTTGCACTGTATGCTTCCGCGGAAGCCGAGAATGTTTCTGAGAGGGTCTGCCGGGGTAATAATGGTTGTAAAGCGCACAGAGCATGCTCTTGAGCATGGATGTGCGCTATATAAATGCAATTATTATTATTATTATTATCTATGTCAAGCCAAATTATTTCAGTTAAGACTGAGGACTACAGCATTGAAATTTAGAAATGAAATTGCCATGAATCCATTTCGCTCGTCAGTTTGGCAAAAAGTGTCATAATTCATGTAAATTTTGACCTGATTAACCAACTTGGTTATCTTCCTTGGTGCAGCATAGAGTTTGTCCTTTGCAAAATTCGTACAAAACGAAAAGATTCCCATGTCCAGCCGATTTCACCATCCACTGCAACAGCCCAACCTACAGCACCTAACAATGTGTGCACAAGTGCTGTGCACCATTGCTAAACTGTTATTTAGCAAGAAGCCTCAGTTGTAGTTCGAAAAGTGCAAATATGTGGACTGTGACAGTGACGCGACACTTTTGTGTGTGTCAGTGGGGATTGTGATGTGACACTTTGTCGTGTTAGTTAATACATCTGTGAAAAATTAACGTCCAGGAATAGCACATTGCTGTTTCGCGGACCTAGAACCCGATTGGATGGATTGTTGTCAAAGGAATGCATTGATGAAAGTACGTGTACTACATGCATGTATCTTGAGGGAATGTGTGTATTTTATAATATTATGTGTGTTTATCTGACGACGTTTCTCAACATGTGTCATTTTTTAGACGTTTTACTAATTTGGATTTCATGTTTTTGAACCTGTCATTGATTTCACCCATGGGTGCCTCTCACTGACAGAAGTGTCTTTAGGCCATTCCCAGAGGGGGGACATTTCTTGTTCTAATGCACAGTAGAATTGTAAATGGGCTGATCCAACAATGTCATGCTCATAACTGTGCCTGAACTACAACAGGGAGCTGCTGCTTTTTCTTTCCTAATCCTTACTATCGTCATTAACCTCTATTTCTTTTGTATGTTTGTCACTCTCTTGTGACCCGCTATTTGCGGGGTGCCTTGATAGTCGAAGCAGACTGTGTGCTGTTGAAGCTAGAGAGGTGAGCAGAGTAAGTCTGATTCCCTGTAAGGACTTCTCTGTTGACATCCACCCCTTGGTGCTCATATGACCTTATGCAGTTACGAGCGCCGTAAAACCTCTACTAAAACAAAACAAAGCTTACTGCCCGGGGTTTGTCGCAATGAGACACTGTTCTTGATAAAAGCAAGATATTACTCGATGTGTTGCTTTGTTTTTCTGATGTTGTTTGAAGAATCTAATTTCTCTTCTACTGTTAAAATCTGAGACAAAGCATCAAAATTGCAATAACTCGCTAATTGTTTCAGCTTTGTAAAGAAAAAAAAATCCACTCATTGGTTTCTTCAACTAAATTTTCTTCTTTGCATGGTACTCGTTCTTGATATCTTTGTGATGAGTTTTAGTTTGCACTGTATTTCTCCAACAGTGTCTGTCCGTCTGTCCATCTTATAAAAATTTGTATGTCTGTTTATGGACTTTTCCATCCCTCTACACGCTTGTCTATCTGTTTTTCAGTCTGTCATTGTTTTTGTATATGTGTCTTTCCGTGGGTGGTTTGAGGGAGCCACCGGTGGGTGCTACTTTTTTTCTTTCTTCCTGTTGTTTCATTCTGCCTCCCTTGCCTTTTTCCCTGCACTTTATGCTCTCTTTGTGATGCTTCTCTTCACTCTTGTTTTGTGGGCGGTTGGCGGGTTCTCTGGTGTGGTTTGCTTCTTTTTTCCTTTCAAACATCTGTAGTCATCTCCCCTCCTTCTTTTTTGTGTTTGTTACTCTCTTGTAACACCTCTAATCTTCGGCACTTATATGACCTTATTGTGTTGCAAGTGCCATAAAATACTTACTAAAACTTATTACTCTTTTGTTTATTATCTGTCTGTCTCTTTGTCAGTTGTTCCCTAGTGTGTGGGTGTGCATGCGTACGCATGTGTGGGTGGGTGTGCATATATATGCGTATGTGTGTAGTGTTGAGTACATATTGCACTGACATCTGGCCTCTCCCCCTCCACAGCCCGAGTCTCTGGATGGATCTCAGCCTCAGACGTCCACCCCGACACTTCTCACTGCGTAAGTCTGCTGGTCATGCTTGTGGTTTCTGTAGTTTGGGATGGTTGACGGTTGTTGTTTTAAAAAAAAAATTATGTTAATGGCTTCAATTGTTGGGGTTGATATGGTGGATGTTTTTGTTTCTGTTACAGCTGCTGTGTTGTGTCGGTAAGTTGCTGTGATTGTTGGTGGTGGTTGTAGTTGTTGGTGTTGGCGAGTGCTGTAAAACTCTTACTTATACTAGAACTTAAAAATTACAAAATATTACTTTATTTTAGTAGCAATACAAATAGGTCATATGGTTTGCAAGTGCCCTGATGTAGTTTGCTCCTTCTTTCCTATCAAACATCTATCGTCCTTATCTCTGCTCCTTCTTTTTGCGTACTTTACTCTCTTGTAACACATCTATTCTTCGGATTTTATATGGCCTTATTGTGTTGCAAGTGCCGTAAAACTCTTGCTAAAACTAAACTTTCCTACCAAACATCTATATTCCTTATCTGTTCTTTTTTTGTGTTTGTTACTCTATTGTAGCACCTCTAATCTTCGGCAATTATATCACCTCATGAGAGAGAGATGATACTCTATTGACCTAGCGAGAAATATTTCTTGGCTTTACAGGAATGGCAAAAACCTATTCAGATATGATCTCGTGGCCTAGACGTTAAGGTGTTGGCCTCTCATTCAAAGGTCCCAGGTTAGAGTCCGGGTAGCGACCGAACAATATTCTTCTCTAAAATTGTCTTCTTTCACCTCCTTTCCTGCTCTCTAGCAATGTTCTGTCGTCTGCTTTCGTCTCCTCTTTCTGCCCCCACCCCCTCACCTCCTTTGCCCCCTTCTCTGGGCTCCTGACTCTTAGGGTAGAACCATATTAACGCCCGACACCAACAGTCAGACCGGAACTGCCGTTGTCCGTCGGGTGCGGCTGACTGTACTAACACTGGAGTTTGGCGGTCAGACTCTGCCGCCTTGCAAATATGGCGTGTGGTAGAAGAAGAAAATTTTTGTTGTTGTTGCTTTTGAGACGCCGACAAAGAAGGAAAACCAAGACAAGAAGATTTTCAGTGCATCCCATCCAAAGAAAGCGTGATACACTAGGCGAATTTCATCATTTTATTCCGCAGTTGTTGGAAGATTTTTGAAAAATTCCAACAATACTATCGAATGAAAAATAACAGTTTCAATGAACTGCAAGAAATATGCAGAGCTGACCAAGAACTGCTAGAATTTTGTGTAGGGTCATTGCGGTGGGAAAGGGGAAACAAGCAAAGATAACATCATTAAAATTACCTCCCATCTCGCCCGACGGACCGTCTTCGATAGAACATGTTTTATCGGAGACGGTCTGACCGGGGACGACAAAGGACGTCGGGCGTACTAAAGAGCGGTGCGCATTCTTTTGTGCCCGAACGTCGGGCGTTAATATGGTTGCGGCGTTATGCAGCCTTTCTACTGCTACTCCCATTTGTCCTTCTTACTGCTGTCTTTCAGCCACACCTTGATCTTCTGGTAGACCTAGCCTTCTCGGACAAGGGTGAAAAATCTCGGAGGGCGCGTGTGCAAGTTGCACATGCTAAAGATCCCTTGGTGGTCTAAAATCGATAAGAGTAGGCTTCGGCAACCACCCGAGCAAAATTCAAAATTTCCTACCTACTGAAAAAGTTTAATGTGTCCCTCACACCACGCTCATATATCACCTTATGCAGGTGCAAGTGCTGTAAAACACTTACCAAAACAAACTAAAAAAATCATAGTGTTTTCCAAGTGCCATAAAACACTTACTTAAACTTAAGTTTCTCTTTGCCCTAATTCAAATCTGTAGGTGGTTGGCGGATGCTGTTGCGTGGTTTGCTCCTTTTCTATCAAACATCTAAAATCTTTATCTTCCCTCCTTGTTTTTTGTGTTTGTTACTTACTCTCTTGTAACACCTTATCTTTGGCTCTTATATGACCTTATTGTGTTGCAAGTGCCGTAAAACACTTACTACTTAAACTTTTAAAGATTAAACTAATATCTCTGTTTGCTGGTGTCTCTCCCCGCCCCCCCCCTCCCCCCTCCCAGGTCGTACTCCCCCTCCATGATGCAGCACCAGGGCAGTGTGGATGGCCTGAGAGCACCCAGCCTGGCCCAAGCCAAAACCAGCCACCTCTTCAAAAGTGCTGACTCGGCGACCCGCACGACCGACTCACGCTCCCACGGTGGTTCGCGACAAAGGGGTGGGATGACAAAGTCGAACAGCTACGCGGGCTCCGTGTCCCCGCACACCACACTGCCAGGCCCTCCCGTCCCCATGGCGGCCGCCGCCTGCCCCCAGGCGCTGGTCAACACCGCCCCTCCCACAGGTGAGAGTTCTCCTCACAAGCTCAGCTGTTTGTTTTACTCTTTTTTAAAATGTAAATGCCCCCCCCCCCCCCCCCCCCCTCCTCACTCATATTACCTTATGAAGTTGCAAGGGCAGTAAAACTCTTACTAAATCTTTTAACTTAAAAAAAAAACAACAACAAATGAACCAAACCGTGGCTAGGTGTTTAAAGGGTAGCCATGGTGTAGCTTGTTCACTTTCCTCTGACTGCTGTAAAGGCAAGATAAAATCGAATTGCTCTTTTTAACTTTCTCAGATCTTTGTAAATGTGTCTAAAAGTTGGATGACCAAGTGAATCTAAAAGCCCATTCATAAAGGTCACTGCAAACTAAGGTTCCAACACAGTTTCTTTGATGTTAGCCTAAAGTGTCTAAAATGGATGAAGTCTTCAAGCTTATGCTGAAATGATAGGTCCTCATTCGTTTCTTTCACGCTTGTTTTTGTCTATCTGTCTGTAACAGTTATTTTGTGTTAGTATGCTTCTCTTTACACACACAAACAAACACACATAACTCTTCTTTTTTCTTTGGTGATGTGTGTAGAGTCTCGAGCTGTGCCAGAAAGCACGGCCTATGGCACCCCCCCACCCCTCCTGGCGACCTCTAACCCCGGTGACACAACGACCATGACCCCTGTGGTGCCCCCAGAGCGCAGCGTCAACTCTCCGCAGACCCCTCAAGGTAAAAGCCGCTCCAATACTGTTTTTTGTGTTGCTTGTCTGAAGAGCTACCTCATGGCTCATAGGGGGGGGGGGGGGGGGGAGTGTGGTGGCTGGGAGATAGTGAGCTCTCTCTGGCAGAGGAGGAAGAAATCATAGCTGCCGACTAGTTAAGGATGTTAAAAAAAACAAAAAAACTCATGTTTAATACGTTTTTTGAGGGTCTGAGTGCGGAAGTTTGTTCTCGTGTTGGAAAATACATAGTAAATCATGTAATAATGCATAAATATTCTTTGATTTTTAATGTTGCCTTTCATGGACTTTCTGATGCTGTAGAAGAATTATGCGGGTGGTTGGTGGGTACTCTGATGTAGTTTGCTCCTTCTTTTCTGTCAAATGTCTATCGTACTGATCTCTCCTCCTTTTTTATGTTTGTTACGCTCTTGAAACTCCTAATCTTCAGCACTTAAATGACTTAATTGTGTTTCAAGTGCTGTAAAACTCTCACACTGAAACAAACAAAAATGTTGAAGAATAATGAACTTTCTCAAGAGAGGATTAATGATAATAATAATGATGAAATTAATAATGATATGTCAATTGTAGTTGTGTTTGTTGTAAAGTTAACTATTGAATGTGAATTTATTGCATGCCGAAAAATATGTGTGAAGGGTTTGGAGAGGGTTACTTCGGCCAATGTCTCACCATCTTGACTAGCTGTTGGGATAGAGTCGGTTTTATTAGTTTTAAAAAGTTGGCTGTAATGAGAATTTCTTCTTTATGTTTGTGTGTGCGTTCATTCGTGCGTGCATGCATACATACCCTTGAAAGCTAAATTGTCATAATTGCCAAAATTGAGAAACTGCTGGAAATAGTCTCGTATTGCACGCTGCAATGAATTACACAACTTTTATTTTATTGTAACAAATACATCTATCTCCAAAAAACTCCCAAGAAGCAGTGTGTAAAAGAGTGATTGTTTTCAAGTTATTGAAAACCAACATTTTTCAGTGCTGATTTCCTCAAAACACCAAAAATGGCACTTAAGATAATTTAGCGTTCATGTATCGCTGTGTGAGTGGTGAGTGCTGAGCCAATGAGAATGTGATGCTGCACTGTTTCGAGACTGATATAAGCCCAGGTGTCTACTGGTAGAAATGTTGGTTCTTGTCTCTGTAACACAACATGGCAGGGGAATTTCAGCCTTTTCAAGAGCAAGACCTGTATGCCCACGGTGTAGGATGACTTTCTCTGTGTCCAGTGGGGCATTAAGCTGGGAAGGAAACATTTCAGTTCCATTTTGTGGAAGCTGGTTGTTGAAGGCTAGCACATGGAAGTCTTACTTCTGTTTTAAACAGTCTGTTCAATTCTTTCTTTAAAACAATAGTTGCTACCTTTATGTGCTTCTCATTATCTCAATCAAATGAATATTCAACTTATTGGAGTCGTCTATACTCACCCTCTTTATTTCTCGTCTATCGTCCTTGCTCTTTCCCTGTACAAAACAGCCATTATTGTAATGTTGTCAGTGTGAAATCAGTCGCCCCTTTGGATACTGAGATGATTTCTGTGGTTCTTTCAGTTTAATAAGTTCTGTTTTGCAACCCATTCAAGTGTTGGTTTGGGGGGGGGGGGGGGGTGTGCGCACTGGTGGCCTTTGTACTGCTGGCGCAAGGTCGACTGGCTCTCGAGTTCCAAATTAGTTGTGTTTTTTTTTGGGGGGGGGGGGGGTGTCCTTATTCCCCTACAGTGTTTCTTTTCAGACTTATAAGTCTCTGCTGATAGATAGCTGATGGGTGCTCTGGTGTCGTTTGCTCCTTCTTTTCTCTCTAACGTCTATCATCCTGAACTATCCTCTTTCTTTTTGATGTCAGTTGCTCTTTCGTAACACCTCTAGTATTCGGCCCTTCTATGACCTTATTGTCTTGCAAGTGCCGTAAAAGTCTTAACTAAAACCTAAAGAGATAGCCAGTGCTCAGTCTTCAGTGTGACCTTGCTATAAGTCAAGTACGGCATCCCGATTTGCAAACAACGCAGTGGGTGGGTAGTTGAAGGGCACCACTGGTAGGTTCTTCTTCTTTACTTTCCCTCTTGTTGTTTCTGTCTGTCTGTTTTACTTTTTCCCAGCACTAAATGACCGTTAGTGTGTCGATGTGCTTCTCTTTACTCAAACAAACAAACAAACCAACAAACTTACAACACTGTAGAAGGTGGAAGCAAAGCGTGTGTGTGTGTGTGTGTCCGCAGCTGGCTGCCCGACCTCGTACGCCTATCTGGTGTCCTCGGACTATACCAGCATACCCGTGGGATCCCTCATCATTGACCCACACACCAGTAAGTCGGCACATCAGTTTGTCTCTGTGTGTCTGCATGTGTGTACCTGTACATGTGTGGTGGGTATGTTTGTGTGACTCTTTCCCCCCGCTGTCACAAAACACCACGCCGTCATTTTTGGCCTCACGAACATCGCTTCACTTTGCAATTTGCTGCTGATACTCCTTATATTGATATATTCCTTATATTGATATATTCCTTATATTGATATACTCAACCAAGGCAGCTGATTTTGTTTTGCTTTCCGTGTAGATTTCTTAACAATTCCTGGTTTGCTACCATCTTGCACTGTATATAGATAGAACATCACAGAAATGTTGTGTGGGAAATGTGTTACCACCATTGGGATGTGTTCAGTGTACTATCATAGAAATATGTAGCGAATGAGTTGCCAACATGGAAGTGGAGGTGTTGTATAGTAAATTTATTACCGTATCTGAGCTGTTTGTGACAGTTTTTGTGACAATACAATTGACGTTGCTGTGATGTAAGCACAACACAATCACACAAGTGTTGTATGGTCAACGTGTCACAAAAATATATATGCATTATATATATATATATATATATATATATATATATGATATATCATAGAAATATTGAACGGTAAATGGGTCACCTTTGTAGAAATATTCATGGTACACATGTTACCATCTTGGAAAATATGTTGGTACACGCCTTCATGGAAATATTATTTGATAAGCACAGTAAAATTCATCCCTTCTTGGAAATGGTGGTGAACCTGTTACCATCAGAGATTTATTGTTGGGTAGGGACCGTATTATCATCATAGAAAAATTTGATCAACCTGTTACCATCAGAAAAATGTTTAACCAACGTGTTCAGGTCATATGGAAATGTTATGTGGAGAACTTAATGCCATCATAGAAAACGGTAGATCAGCTGCTCTGGCACCTTAGCTTCCCTCGTGGACTTTCTGTGTTGGTAGACAGGCAGTTGCTGAACTTTCCTTTCCAGTGTAGCCTTGCTTCTATCAAACTATGCTACCAGTGCACCCCCCCCTTCCCCCTACTGCTGTCATACGTTTGTAACCAGTGTAGTTTGTACTACTAGTGTACTTTGTACTACCCATGTATCCTTGCTATTATCTTTTATTTGCTACAAGCGTTGCCTGATACGACTGTATGAGTTCTGCCAGTACATGAGTGCTACTATCTGACGTACTATGCTACGTGTGTACCTTGCCACTATTATACCTTTGCTACCAGTGTGTCCGGTTGCTATCTCTCATTTTTTCTACAGTACCAGTGTACTTTGCTGTACCATACCTTTTGTGCCAGTAGACGCTGCCTTATTTCCTCTACCTCTTTTTTTTTTCCCTTTCTTGCACTTTTTCCTTGCATTAAATGACCATTCTAATACTATAGTTAGTGCATAGTTGCTGCCCCTAAATTTCAAATGGAACTACAGCACATGGTTTTTATTACAGTATTTCTCTCTAAGACCATAGTCTGCCTTGCGATTTACTCTGTATTGTTGGTACCGTTCTATACCATAGCTTTTTTCTTTGTATTCCCTGATTTATTTTCTCACCCTTTTATTTTTTCTTATCTTCCATTTTTGCCTTGCATTACATGACCTTTCTAATTCGTTTGTGCAAAGTTTCCTTCCCTAAATTTTGAATGGGACTACAGCATATGGTTTTTATTACGATATTTCCTCTTAAGGTGTTGTCTCCCTTGTGATTTTCTCTGTATTATGTAGTCTGGTGGTAGATTTATTCTTCATGGGTTAGAGCTTGTCTCCTTATGCGTGACGCGTCGCGTGTGGTCCTTGCCGCTCTAAAATCTGTTTAGTAAGATGATAAAGAAACCGTCTCCTTGCATGCGACGTGATGTCTAGTCGCACGCTACAGTCGCTTGCAACTGTCAGCTACAATCGGTCCATGTAGCGATTAAGGGTGTGTCGCGTGCGACAGGCAGGGGGTGTGACAGGTTTAGAGCATCACCATTGGTCAAAATACCCTGCCAAGGAGTGCTGGTCGACACACTGTGTGTGGTGTCGTGGTGGGGGTGTGTGTGTGTGTATAGGATGTTCATATTCAATTTGACCAAAATTTGCATGTGGTTTGCTCCTTCTTTCCTATCAAACGTCTGTCGTCCATATCTCTCCTCCTCCTTTTTTGTGTTGGTTACTCCCTTGTAACACCTCTAATCTTGGGCACTTATATGACCATATTGTGTTGTAAGTGCCGTAAAACTCTTACTTAAATAAAATATTTTGGTTTTTTTAATGGACAGCAGGAGGAGGAGGAGGAGGAGGAGGAGGAGGAGGATGAGGAGGAGGATGAGGAGGAGGAAGATGAGGATGAGGAGGAGGAAGAAGAGGAGGAGGAGGAGGAGGAGGACTAATACGGGAGTGGCTGTGTACGGAATAAAAAATGTCAGTGGCTCGTAGAACTCCCATCTGACGGACTTTGTACTTCCTTGTCCATCTTGACAAATAAAACTTGCTGCTGTCTCTCTTCTGTGAATTGCCAGTTGTTCAAGGGCTTAGACAGTCGTATGCGGCTAAACGTTGCGTCGCACACAAGGAGACAGTTTTGTCGATTTTGTTGCGCGTGACTGAAAATTTTGGTGCGATATTGTCGTGCATAAGGCTACACAGCTCGTAACTGATCACTAGCGACCATCGCGCGCAAAAGGAGACACGGGCTCAGGGTTTGGTGTTGCATCGAGTAAGGGTGGGGAAAAGAAATACGTTAAAGTTATGGTAAGGGTGTGTGTGGCATAAAGAAATGGAAGAGGTCGCCACGAGGGTTAGGTTATTGTCTCGAGGTCAAGGGATTGGTACCTAAATCCAAGTGTTGTTAATGGGTAAGGATCTGGTCTAGTTGGATATACTATCAAAAGCAGTCCAGTGATTGGGCAATGAATTGGTCTACAGAGAGAAATATATTAACTCCTCCTTTATCATCCTACGAATGTACTTTAGACATGGGCACCTGCTCATTGCAATTTATTGTTGTTATAAGATTTAATTGTGAGAAAGATAAGTCTACCAGCTTCTGTGATGTAGCAGTTACGCTGAGGGCCAACCTGGGCCGAGGGTACGAGTTCAGGGAAGTTTTTATCAATATCTCAATCTGTCTCAGTTCAGGTTGGCCCTGACAGGGCTTGAGGATCCCTCCCTTGTAGATAATCTAAATTGTTTTGATGAAGGCGTAAAACACTTACAATTTCAATTAACGATATATTTTTTAGAAAATTTATCATGCTGTGGGGGAAACTATCTGGCACGGAATGCCGGTTATTGTGTTCGATTTATGTCTCACTTCTCCACTTAAACCGTACCAAGAACTTGCTGTCGTATTGCTGTCGCTGTCCTAATTTGGTCGCTGTCTTGCTGTCAGTCTGAATGGGGATGTGTAGGAGGTGTTATTGTTGGGTCCTGCTTATTTTCTTTCCCTCTGTTTTCTGTTTCTCTTGGTTTGTGTTTTCTTGTCTGCACTAAATGGCTGATATCGTGTCGATATGCTCCTCGTTACTGACACAAGTAAACAAAAAAGCCGTCCCATACACCATCTTGCTGTGGGTGGTTGGCGGGTGTTCTAGTGTGGTTTGCTTCTCCTTTCCTATCAAACATCATTCTATCGTCCTGATCTCTATCTTTTTTGTGTTTGTTACTCTCTTTTAACAGGTCTAACCTTTGGCTTTTATATGACCTTTTTGTTTTGCAAGTGCCATAAAACGCTTACTAAAACAAAAGGAGTCATGAGCATAATTTCTGCATTTGGATGTTATTTAATTGAGTATCTTATTCTGTCTTTCGCAGTACTGTATTTATTCCGTTGCAATCTTTTACAATCAAGCTTAAGGGCATCTGATGTGTCGTGCCTTGGCACCTTGCTGTCACTCACAGAAGAGCATAGTTTGACACCTGTGTCGGAAGAACTTTAATGGAGTATTTCTGTCTTTCTGCTTGAACGTTGTATCCCCCTCAGCCTGGGTTCACTCTCTCAAACAGGGTCGAAGTCCACCCCCAAAATGTTGTCATGTGTGTCAATGGGGACGTACTTACTTTACTTTACTTTACTTTTCCGATCCAGCAGCCATTTGGGTTCTAGCCCTTTGGTCTGTCGATATGGCAAAGAATTGACAGGTTTTAATCAGCTGTATGGGGATGTACAAATACTACATATATTTAAAAATAAATTAATTCATAATCAAGCTTGACACTTGAGACTCCAGAGTCACACTGACCTTCATGAAAGCCCTAGTAGATGCCTTTAAACTAACACGTTTCTCTGGTCCATTACTTCCCAGAGTTGCTTTCTGGATTCCACTAATCAACAGTACTGTGGAACATGCTTGAATGGCCACCTGTACAAATGACCATTTTCCCCCCTGTATTTTTTTTTCTCTGTTTTAATGACACCGTCCATGACGTCCACATGGGTGATTGGCGAATGCTTTGGTATGTTGAGTTGACAGTGGGTGGCTGTCTTGGACAAGTTCAATTGCAATTGATTGGAGGAAAAGTTTAACAGGATTGGGAACAAACGAAACAATGTTATTTACTCTTGAAATGATTGTGGTGGCGGAGTAAGTAAGTGAGAAGACATGTACTTGTTGGTGAAAGTTGAGAACTGTCCGAGATAAAAGGCTGAGATGTTCCTATGGAAATCTGTGTTGCCGTAGTTATTTCTGTGGTGTAGCAGTTAGACACTTTGCTGTTGCATGCAGGAGACCCCGAATTCAATTCCTGTATGGGGACAATTTTGGTGAAATCTCTGTCTTTCTACTGGGATGTTGTCCTTCTCAACCGAAGTTGACCGTGACAGGCAGGGCTGGAGCTCTTCTCCAAAAATGATTAAAGTTGTGTCGATTGAGTGTAAAAAACACCTGCATTAGAAAAACCTCAAACTTAAAACAATTGTCTGTGGATGTGGACTAAGCGAAAACTCCAGTTTCATGTGTTTTTTTTTGCAATAGCAGGTGGCTGGAAGGTGCCACTGGTAGCCCATTCTTCTTTTTTCTCCTACTGTAGTTGCTGTCAGTGTATTTCTTTTCTTTTTTTCTTTTTTTTTCGTGCACTAAATCACCACTATTGTTTCTGTCTTCTTCATTTTATTCCAGTGAAAACTTGCAAGAAAAATGAGTAACTCTATTTATTTAACTATGCTTTACAGGGTAAAGGGAAAAAAATGTACTTAATTATTTGCAACAATAACATTGGGTATCATTCACAGCAGTCTTGTGGAGAGTTATCTTTTCTCTTTGTTGTATATTCTGTTTTACATTTCTTTTGATACAATCTAGGCCATGTGGGAGGTGACGGGATGTTCCTCTTTTGGAGTGGGGGGGTTTTTTGGGTATTTTTTTGGTGCTCCATTTGATACACCGTGAGAGGAGGGATTGCTTTTACCTGTTTTTGTGTATGTTAACTTGCAGCATTTGCCTATATATATTGGTCAGTGGTTGGTTCTACTTCTTGACTTTTTCTATGTTTTCAGTTTCTATCTGTGTATCCGACTTTTCCCCCCGCACATAATGATTGTTGTGGGTGGTTGGTGGGTGGTTGGTGGGTTCTGTGGTGGGGTTTGATCCTTCTTTCCTATCAGACAACTATCATCTTTATCTCTCCTCCTTTTCTTTATGGTTGTTACTCTCTTGTAACACCTCTAATCTTCGGCACTTATATGGCCTAATTGTGTTGCAAGTGCCGTAAAACTCTTACCAAAACATAATGATTGTTATTGTGTTGATGCGGTTGTCTTTATTCAAACACACCAACTGTATGTGTCTACAGTGCAGCCCCATGTGAACGCAGACGGGTCGATGTACCGGTTTGACCCCAGCCACCCGCCGCCCTTCATGGCTGTGAGCCACTCTCCTGCACCCGTGAACCCTGCCACCCCACCCGCACCCACTATGATGTACCCTGTGGTAAGTCCATGTTGTGCACACTTTTATGTAATATACACAGTGACCCACGTTCTGCTGTCATTTAAAAAAAAAATACAGTGGAACCTGCCCTGGCGGCCACCTCTATAAGACGGCCACCTGTACAAACGGCCACTTTCCATTTCCCCTCTTGCGTTTTTTCTATATAATTTAACTGTGTAAAACGGGCACCTGTCCAACGCGGCCGCGGCCACCATAATTTAACACACAACCCCTATCATACAAAGCAATAATACTTAGATAGGTGACTCCATTGCGTTTTGTCATAAATTGTGCATTGGCCCTGGTGTTGTGGGCGAGCCGTCATAATTCAATCACCTGTCGTTGTTGTTAAGTAGTCCCTCCAACTGATCATGTTGCGTAGGCCCCTCCCACTGTTGACCAATAGCTACCAATTTTCAGCTGTTGGTGAGGTAAGCGTGCGATCCCTCATAACCCATAAGCCCTGCCCAGAACTCATACCCAAATCGTAAGTGAGATGAGTGGTCACTGTTTACCCAGTCTGTAACAAAGTAACAAAGGATGTCAACATGAACTTGTTACAGAAGCGTCGCTCGTTCTCCAACCCATGTGTTTATTTTAACATGGCACTCGGTCCTCCTTGTCTGATATATTTCGTTTTATTGTCACCCTTGTGCAAAATCAGAGACAAAATACAAATTACAAATGAAATACAAACCAACAACGACACCAACAAAGACAACATAATGGGGCTACTTTCGATTGGGGCCTCAGAAGGGAATGGTTTGTTTTCCTTAACTTGATCAGTCCTGCATTAGACGGCCACCTGATTATACGGCCACTTTTCTCCTTGACAATGGGTGGCCGTCTTACACAGGTTTGACTGTACTGTATATGCAGTTTTTATTATTTGACAGAAGAGCCAAAAAAATCCCCTGAATATTGTTACCAAGAAAACAAACGCTTTGCAAACATCCCCAGTCAGTATTTTGAAGAATACAATGTTGATCATTATAACTTCCTTTTTATCTTTAAAGCAAATGTCATGTTGTTTTATTGGTGACAATATTCAGTTTTGTGGCTCTCCTGTTAAACTGTATAAAAAACTGTATATTCTCTATTTTTAGAAATGATATCAGTGTATATATGCACTTATGCATACTTAAACTAATGTACACACACACACTCACGTGATAACACACAGACTCATGTATGCACACTTTGACTGTAGTTTGTTGGCAAGTAGTGCTCTAATGTGGTCTGCTCCTTCTTTCCTATCGAACATCTATTGTCCTTATTTCTCCTCCTTTTTTTCTTTGTATGTTACTCTCCAGTAACTCCTCTAATCTTCTGTACTCATGAAAGAGAGTCCTTGCTATGAACTGGCATTGCCCAAGAGGCAACTCTTTGAGGATGAGGGAAGGAGATTGTCGGAAAATTTCCACATTTTAAGATTTTTAAAATAAACTTTTAAACAGAGTGAGTATCATTAATTGAATGGAAAGAGAAGGACTAATTTGGTGGGGGGGGTAGTGTTTGCTGTGTCCAGCTAAAACAGGTTGCCCTCACACCCCACGTACTGAGAGCTGAATTTGACACATCCTTTCTTGTCCGCGTGTCCAGGAAAACAACGTGAACGCCCTGAGTGGCCAGTTTGGCCGCGCGTCCATCAGCGGCATGGAGGTGGTGTCGGAGGCGTGCCCGGTAGGCCAGATGGGGCCGACGGGAGTACCCATGTTGCCACACATGATGTCGCAGGTGTACACGGGCCCCACACAGGCCACGCAGTTCCCACAGGTCAGCTCAGTCCTCAAACTATCTTACTTCTTTGGATGATTTATTTGTTTGGTTGTTGTTGTTTTTGTTTGTTTTGGGGGGGGGGGGGGGGGT
>NW_004797523.1:243554-253942 GCF_000002075.1 Aplysia californica
GTGTGTTTGGTGGGGGGGAGGGGGGGGTGAAGAGCTCCACGAGTCTATGCCTACACGTTCTTAAAATTTCTGGGTGTCTAGGTCTATGCACCTAACTCACATATTATATATACGTTGGTGAATATAGTATTAGTGTTCTGGTCCCATGTTATTTCTTTTTTTCTATTAGTTGTCAACATTGGCGCTAATCAGCCCAAAATCGATCTCTGTTTTTCTTCAGAATGTGTGTACCATTTCGAACATTTTGGGAAAGCTGTTGCTGTGGGGGGGGGGGGGGGTGTTAAAATTTGGTGGGATGACACGTTTTGTTCTCGAAATGGTTTACGCAGTTTTGTGAGTATTTCTTTTGGCCTTTACACAGGGATGCCAAATGTCCAGTTTTTCCGTTTTTTCCGCTTTTTTTCACTTGCAAAGGAAAGGGGAGGTAAGAGAGAATGTTTTTGTTTGCTCATTTAAAAGATTTACGAGGTTCGGTTTAGGTGAGATGTGATGCTCCGCTCATTTTCAGGTTTTTTTTTCAAAAATCATTTGGCATCCCTGTTTACAGTCCCATATCTACCGACCTGTACATAATACATGTATTCAATATAGTTTAGGGGTCTGAATTTTGAAGTCCTGTTTTTGTGGAGGAAAATACATATTTTCTCTTTTCAAGTGTTGTAGAAAAATTATGAACTTTCAAGACACAGATCGCAGATATATATTAATGAGAACAAAGCAAATGTGTGTCATGACATGATGAAATCTGGCGCTTGTCAATTTTTGGGCATATGGAGTTATGGTATCATCTTTAAGCCTGTTCACTTGTCCTACTTTCGATGACAAAACTACTCTTTTATCTTGTATAGAAGCTGAGATATTTGGGATTGAAGGAGGTGGGGGTCACTTGGTTTCAGAGGTCAAATTATCTCTGTTGTCACTGTCTACATGTTTTTTTCATCACTGTTGTCACTGTCTACATGTTTTTTTCATCACTGTTGTCACTCTCTACAAGTTTTTTTCATCCCTGTTGTCGCTCTCTACATGTTTTTTCATCCCTGTTGTCACTGTCTACATGTTTTTTCATCCCTGTTGTCGCTGTCTGCGTGTTCTTTCATCCCTGTTGTCGCTGTCTGCGTGTTCTTTCATCAGTTTGTTGACTTGATGCGATATTTGTCCCCCTTGTCCTCACTTCTTTACTTCCCCTCTGTTGTTTCTGTCTGTCTATCTTACTTTGTCCTAGTGGGTGGTTGGCGGGTGCTCTGATGTGGTTTGCTTCTTCTTTCCTGTGAAACATCTATCGTCCTTATCTCCCCCTTCTTCTTTTTTATGTTTGTTACTCTCTTGTAACTCCTTTAATCTTCTGGCGCTCATATGACCTTATGCTGTTGCGAGCACCATAAAAACTCTATTGAAACAACTTACTTTGTCTTAGCATTAAATAACCATTATTGTGTCGATGTTCTTTTTTTTTTTTTTTTTACTCAAACAAACCCTGTGGGTGGTTGACGGGTGCTCTGGTGTGGTTTGCTTCTTCTTTTCTATCAAACGTCTATCGTCCTGATCTCTCCTCCTCCTTCTATTTTGTGTTTGTTACTCTCTTGTGACACCTCTAATCTTTGGCACTTATATGACCTTATTGTGTTGCAAGTGCCGTAAAACTCTTACTAAAACTAAACTAAAACAAATCCCTCTCCCCAGGGCCAATACCTGAGCACGTCCCCGGCCCCCCAACACGCAGTCCGGATAGTGGCCATCAACCCCCAGGGAGGGGCGGCGGCCCCAGTGGACAGCCAGGGACAGACTACGGTGCCCATGCCGGCCGTCCAGGCGTACGCGCCCGTGCAGCTGTTCTCTGCTCCTCAGCCGTACCAGCATCACATGGTGGCGGCTGGCCCCCAGGAGGAGGTGTTGGCCGGCGCAGCTTACGGCCAGCTGGCCCCCGAGACAATGGCCCTGAACGGCGCGGGTCCCTTAATGCACGGCTATAGCCTGGCCCAGGCCTACCCCGCGCCGGGCTTGACCGCTGGACAGTTCACGCATCACCCGGGCCCGGGGCCTCAAGCCTATGCCCCTGTGGTTAGTTCCACACCAACTACATACTATGCTATTCCCCCCTCCACCCCCACACCTCCCCCGCTGTTGAACCAGCCTCCGCCCATGCCACCGGTCGCTGTAACTCACCAGCATCATTCACACCAAGGCGCGCCGCATCACCAGCAACAACAACAACAGCAGCAACAGCATCAGCAGCAGCAGCAACAACAACAACAGCAGCAGCACCACCACCAAGTCCCGTCCCACGGTGTGCCTGCGGCCCACCATCCGCACCACCACCACCACCATCCCCACCTCCCCCAGCACCACCAGGCCTCCGTGCCAGCGGGTGGCCCACATATCTACGGCTTGCTCCACAACCCGGCGGCTGGCCCCACCGTGACTTTCCCCCACCCCCCGGCCCCAGCCCCCTCCTCCTCCCCCTCCGTGAAGTCGTGGGCCACGCTCCACCCGCACTACCGCCCGGCCTCCCCTCCTCAGCCACAACAACAAGTTACAATAAACTATGTAGGCCCACCCCCCACCCCGCCCCAGGCAGGATCTCAGCTGGTGGCAGTGCCCACAGCCGGCTTCCCACAGCGCACGCTTATACAGCTGGGGACTACGCAGAATTTCCAGGGGCAGCCCTACATCTATCATAGGCCCTTCACACCACTGCAAGGTAAGCTGGTTCTTTTCTCAGTCTTCATGTGTGTGTGTGTTAGGTAAGCTGGTTCTTTTCTTCGTCTTATTGTGTGTGTGTGTGTGTGTGTGTGTGTGTGTGTGTGTGTGTGTGTGTGGAGTTTGTCTCATTTGTGGTGCCAATTTTCTGGGTAAATAAAAATAAATCTGAAAATCCGGATTTCTGAAATAATCAGCATTTTGTTATGTAATCCTACTTCTACACCTTTTTTAAAATGTTATATCTCGCTTTGCATGTTATATTGCTCTTAATTTTAAAAAGTAGTCTTGATTCAAGGTGCTTTAGGCAACACGATCCATAGGTTTCAAGTCCCTGTGCCTACATTTCTGTGGGGTCAGAAAAATGTGGGTGGTTGACGGGTGCTCTGATGTGGTTTGCTTCTTCTCTCCTATCAAATGTCCTGTCTTTATCGCCCCTCCTTCTTTTTTGTGTTTGTTACTCTCCTGTAACACCTCTAATCTTTGGCACGTATATGACCTTATTGTGTTGCAAATGCCGTAAAACTCTTACTAAAACTAAATGGGGTTAGAAAATTCATGATGCTTTTTCATAGTCAGTTGGCACGTCATGGTTTCATCTACTGCAAGGTACACTTTGTTTCCTGTCTCCTTCTACTGTATGTACAATGTTTCTTTATATGGTTTTTTTCTTACGTTGTGTGCTGATATTGTTTTTGCAGTATCCTTTTCTGCCAACCTCACTTTTTTCTTGCACATGATAGTTGTTTTTGTGTCCAGATGCTTTTTTTTCCTCAAGCAAACTTAAGACAGCTATCATCTTTATCTCTCCCCCTCCTCATTTTGTTTGTGTGTTACACTTTAACAACAGCCACCTTTTCTGCAGCACTTTTATGATCTGATTGTTTTGCAAGTGCCGAAAAACTCTTACTAGAACTTTTTAAAATAATAACAAAAATTACATGTGTGTGTAGAGTTTCTGATTTGTCCACCACCATGTACAACCAGTTTTCTCATCTTCCTTTGTGTGTGCAGAATTATGTTCTTTAGGAAATGTGTGTTTGACAGATGCTGCTCTTTTGTTGTTTGTATTGTCCCTAACCTGTGAAATCTACACACTTAGGCGAGTACTCCACCAAAAATTGGATTTCTTTTTTTTCTTTTTGCTTGACAAAAAAATCTTCCGTTTCCTTCCACGTCTGTGCAATGTATCATAAAGTAAATGAAAAATACGGGGGGGGGGGGTTGTTGCTTTGTTTATTTGCATGCATTTGGGCAACTTATGGTAACTGACATGAAAATCACATTTTTATATGTGGGTATCTGTGCCTATTTGTTGTACACCTATAATTGCAACTGTTCAGTTGTGATTTGCAAGGATATAAGAAGGGGTTTGCTAGAGGTTAGTAATATGATTTGCAAGGAGAAGGAAGGGGTTTGCTAGAGGGATGCTTGAGAACAAGGAAGAAGAAGCTAGAGGGTTGTTACCCCATTGGTCCATGGTGTTGTCCAGTACCTCATTAGTGACCGCTGACTGACGGCTGTCTCTCCTCCCCAGGTGGCCCCGCTCTACGGCCGCACCTGCCCTCGTTGCAGCTGACTGGCCCCACACACGGGCCGCAGGGACAGGCCAGACCCAAGTGAGTGGCACTTCTTCCTCAACGCCAGTTGTCTAGTGTTTGTGTGTGTGTTGCTCTGTGTGTGTGTGTGTGTGTCTGTGTATTTGAGACTGTATGTGAGGGTGAGTGTGTCTGTGTCTACGTGTGGATGTGTGGATATGTACTTGAGACTGTATCATGTGAGGGTGTGTGTGTCTGTGTCTACGTGTGGATGTGTGGATGTGTATTTGAAACTGTATGTGAGGGCGTGTGTGTCTGTGTCAACGTGTGGATGTGTGGATGTGTATTTGAGACTGTATGTGAGGGGGTGTGTGTCTGTCAACGTGTGGATGTGTATTTGAGACTGCATGTGAGGGTGAGTGTGTCTGTGTCTACGTGTGGGTGTGTGGATGTGTATTTGAGACTGTATGTGAGGGTGTGTGTGTCTATGTCTACGTGTGGATGTGTATTTGAGACTGTATCTGTATGTGAGGGTGTGTGTGTCTGTGTCTACGTGTGGATGTGTATTTAAGACTGTATGTGAGGGTGTGTGTGTCTGTGTCTACGTGTGGATGTGTATTTGAGACTATCTGTATGTGAGGGTGTGTGTGTCTGTGTCTATGTGTGGATGTGTGGCTGTGTATTTGAGACTATTTGAGGGTGTGTGTGTCTGTGTCTACGTGTGGATGTGAGAGTTTGTGGATTTTTGTATCTGAATGTGTTTCGATGTATTTATTTGAACGTGTTTGTATTTGAGACAGTTTGTGGATGTGTGTTATATGAGGATGTGTGACGGTGTGGATGTGGGTATGTCAGGGTGTGTTGGTGTGAGGATGTGTATCTGTGCTTTTGTGAAGGTGTATGGATTTGTGTTTGTTTGTGAGGGTTTGTCTGTGTTTGTTTTAAGGTGTGTGGATTTGTGTATGTGAGGGTGTGTCAGTAAATAAGTGAAGGTGTGTGGATTTGTGTATGTGATGGTGTGTCAGTAAATATGTGAAGGTGTGTGGATTTGTGTGTGTGCGTGTGTGAGGGTGTGTCTGTGCAGTTTTCAACCTCCCATTGTCCTCCTCAGGGTAAATGGAGCTGGAGGGAAATCGAAAAAAGGCTCTGGTAAGAAGTCTACAGCAGGGGCGGCAGAGGAGGAGAGCAGCGGCGCAACTGTCACCCTGGTGGCCCCTCTCATCCCTGGCCTCACAGGGGCCTCTACGCAGACATATATACCGCCCGCCACCTCCAATAGGTCAGTCAAACGTGCCCACATATTATCTCTCTCTCCTTCTTTCTCTCTCTCCCCATCTCTCTCCCTCTGTCTCTCCATGTCTCTCTCTCTCTCTCTCCCTTTCTCTCTCTCTCTCTCTCTCTCTCTCTCTCTCTCTCTCTCTCTCTCTTTCCCTCTCTCTCTCTTTCCCACTCTTTCTCTCTCTCTCTCTCTCTCTCTCTCTCTCTCTCTCTCTCTCTCTCTCTCTCTCTCTCTCTCTCTTTCCCTCTCTTTCTCTCTCTCTCTCTCTCACTCTCTCTCTCACATGTGACCTTATGCAGTTGCGAGCGCCATAGAATTCTTACTTAAACTAAGCTCTCTCTCTCTCTCCCTCCCTCCTTCCCTCTCTCTCCCTCCCTCCCTCTCCCTCTCCTTTTCCTTTTCCCTCCCTCTTTCTCTTTTTTTCCCCACATGCTTGCGTGCATGCACATACATATTCTAACATACATGCTCCCACCCGTATGTACTGACACAAGCTGACATTCACATGCACACTGGTTTATATGTGGTCGCTTTTAAGGACAAGCAGGCTAACCCAGATTTCAGTAGTCTCCAGAAATCTTGACCTACATCAAAAGTGGGCATTGCCCTATCTATAGGAGAAGTTTGGTTTCATTGGTGTGTATATTTGTTTGGTTATAGGGAAAACTCTCCTTGTCTTTTAAAGAAACTGAACAAGGAGCAAAAACTTCATATTCAATTTTCTCAAAACTGCATTTTTCGGGATAGCCTCCTTGTGCTTAAAAGCGACCATATGTACCGGCACACAAACACATACACAACACACTTTCTTTCCAATCAAACATCTACAGTCCATCTCTCCTCTGTCTTTTCTTTTGTATGTAACTCTCTAGCAGAAACACGTCTAACCTGTGGCAATTATAATAGATACCTATTTGTGTTGCGAGTGCCATAAAACTCATACTAAAACTAAACATAGCTAATCTAAATTTTTCTCCCTCCCCCCACCCCCTCCCCCTGTGTGTTGGCGACGTGCAGGCAATAGAGGCTGTGATCTCGCCGCTTCAGATCTGAGCGCAACACCATACAACGGCGGGTTGACAACGGAGGCCGGGCGCTCGGGACACCTGCAGGGGACACACACACAGACACAGAGACACACGGACTGACTGGCTGTGCTGGCCTGTCAACAGATACAACACCACACCCCACCCTACCCTACCCTTCCCCAAGCAACCCTCACAGACTACAGAAGAAGCATCGCTGCCAGAAAGATATATATAGATGGATAGACTGACTGTGGATGAGAACAGAGTGTTGATGGATCCATGTGTTCGTCCGTACCCTCCACCCTCCTGTGGTCACTTATCTCTCAGCTTCTGTCTCGTGATGGTCGCTCAGCAGCTGTGCCCTCTTGTGATCACAAAGACAGTCACGTACATACTTATAGGGGAGGTGGAAAAAGGGGGGGGGGAGGAATGGAGGAGGAGGAAGAAGAAAAGTAGTGGCAGTAGTTGGTGTCTGTTTGCCCGGCAAGAGCTCTGCTGTCATATGCCTGCCCTCCAAACACCCTTCCCCCCTCCCCCCCTTCCCCACCCATCTCAAAACAATACCCTCGCCTCTTCTAAGCGAGTGCGAGCGCAGCCAGGTCCGTCTGTCGTGTGCCCCCCAGTGCCGGTGATCGCCACTGCTCATCATAGGGGGAGAGAATGTTGGCCTTCTGGATCCACGTTTCATCCAGCTGTTTTTTCCAGCCCAGCCCAGTCCAGTCCAGCCGTGGATGTGGGGGTTTTTTTCTTGTTTTTTTTTCCCTCCCCAATATGAGGGCTGCTGGTGACCCATGAATGACTACTGTCTTGAAGACAATCAGCCCATGTGGCCCGGTTTTGTGGCCTGAGACTAGCAGGGAGAACACTGATCCATGTGTGGCCATACTCCCTTCTCCTCTCACATCCCTCCCACCCCTTCCCCCCCAAATCCCCTCCAGATGTGTTGCTAAAGTCGTTATTGTTGATGGAGAAAATGTTTTATTAGAACATATTTTGTTGACTTTGCTATAATGTGTACTTTCCCATAATGAGTACTGCACGTCTTCATGTGTCATCCATCATCTCCACTTTTGTGTCATCATCGTCATCATCATCATCATCATCATCATCATCAGCTCATCCGTTATTTTGTGTCGTCATCGATACACTTGTGTCCTCATTGCTACGCACCTGTCATCATCACACCTGTCCTAGTGTGTCATCGTGTGTCATTAGTACACCTCTCATCTAGTGTTATCATGACACATGACACACTATCTCGCTTTATATCATCATGACACATCTCATGTCATCATCACTACACACACCGTTTGGACACATCGTGTCATATTGTGTCATCACGGCTCCTTTTGTTTAGTTGACTTTTGTTTTAATGTTGTCAGTTCTATTGTTTCAAGTGAAGTTGTTGTCACTCAGTGTGTTGAGCTGTAAGCGAGTGACGACCGCTAGCTAGAGAGAGAGAGAGAAAGAGACAGAGAGAGAAATACAGAGACAGAGAGAAATACTGAGAGAGAGAGAGACAGAGAGAAGTACAGAGAGAGAGACAGAGAAGTACAGAGAGAGAGACAGAGAGAAGTACAGAGAGAGAGAGACTGAGAGAGAGAGAGAGAGAGACAGAGAGAAGTACACAGAGAGAGAGAGAGAGAGAGAGACTTTCTGTTTGTGGGGGAGAAAGGGACACACGGAGAGAGCGTGGTGTGATTGAAAGTGAAAGAGAGTGTGATGGAGCAGGTTTGGACTTAGTTGCTGCTGTAATAATCCGGGAGGGAGGGGGGTTGGGCGGGGGGTTGGGGAGTTGGGTTGGAGTGAAGTGTCAGTATGCCTCGTGTGTTTTGTTGAACTGTTCCGATCCCGGAGATGAGACGAGCGCTCAGCTCTGGTGGGAACAAAATTGCTTTTCTTTTTTCTTTTTCGTTGTGGAAAAGCAGGGTGCTGACATTTGTGGTGAGACGCCTTTGGGATTCATGGGCTTTTGATTGCTGGGCTGGCTGTGGGGTTCTTGGGCTATTGCAGGCTTTTCATCATTCCAGTTTCCTCTTGTTTGATTCTGGTATTTTCTGATTTGCTGCTCTTGAGGTCATTTTGTTCCGTGGTCTTTGATCCAGTACTTACAAGCACCACCCCCCACCTTCCGTGGTGTAGAGAGGTGTTCCCCCACCTTCCGTTGTGTAGAGAGGTGTTGCTGAAATGTTGGCTGGTGTCTGTCAGGAGTTTTCCTCGCTTGCTGAGGCTTGCACCATCTCCCCAGGCTGATCTATCGCCAAACGTGGTGCAAGGATTAGGCTCTTCCCTGTTACAGAACTGAGTGAGGGCTTGAGTTGGATTCCCATGTGGGAAAGTTTTCAGTTCTGTATCTCCCTCTACCGGCCTGCTGTAGTCCACCCAGCCCACGGTAGCCCTGATAGATGGGGGTTGAAGCAGTCTGTGTACCTTCCTGATCTAAATTACGTCAATGGGGATGTAAAATGGACAGTTTCACGACAAAACACGACATGTCCATATCTACGGTTTTAAGAAAAATCAAGATTTCTGTTCTTCGCCTTTTCAATAAGTACATTGGAACAAATTTGTTGTTAGAGTAAACACGATTTTAGGTTTGGTTCCTATTTGATGTATGATGAAATGTATGGTGGATTCTTATCCTTTGAATTAAGATCTCCGTACATGATTTTTGACAAAACGTGACAATTCACATTGATTTTTTGCAAAAGGAGACAAGTCCTGTTTGGAATAATGAGTCTAACTTGAAGATGATTGATGATGCCAGTACTCCTAAAACATTCATTAAAAGGGTAACTAACCGCACAGTTGATTTTTGTTATATTATATAAGTAAGTTAAATATACACCAAATTAGTTTTTTCACAATCTGTATATTTGTCTGAATAGCTGCTTCTTAATTTTGATCAGACTCAAACCATAATACCATGTCTATATGCCTGAAATTCAGTAAAAGGGGCATCTTTGAGATATTAGAAACATTGAGGCATTATTAAATTGACTTGCAATAACTAGGAACAGAAAGACATGCCAACAAGCTTTCGTTGACCATAAGTGAAATTTTGTAACTTGAGGAAAGAACTCGATTGGCATACAGAGGAAATGTCGCAATTTGTCAATAAAGAAGTGCAGCTTTTGTCACGTTTTGTGCCCACTAAAAAAATCACCTACTTATTTGATTGAAAAAGTCATAATTGCGTCTTGTGAAAAAAAAAAAGAAGAAATGTGCCCTATCTTTCCAGTCTATCAAAATATACGGTGGGGCTAATCTTGGACATAACTGCAAAAAATGACGTTTGTGGTGTTTTGTCGTGAAACTGTTCAAATGCTGACATAGAACCGCCTCATGGTGTGCCTCGGCTAGCTCATGTTCTCCACAGGTTGACCCTGTTTTATTTTCTCAGGCCAATGTATTTTTGCTCATTTGCATTTTCAACGAGAATCCTTAGTTTTTATTTTCAGAGTTGAGAAAGCGGGATGGGATGTGGGTCATGCTGGACCATGGAGAGGGGTGGCAGTGGTTTGAATCCCCATTGGAGGATTTTTTTGGTATTGTTTTTATGGATAGATGTCAAGGCTCTTTTTCTCACTTGCCGGAGTCGTATATTTCAAATGGATTTTGAATGTGGCGGACCCCCACCTCTGAAATGACCATCTGTTATTTAAAAGGATGTTAATGTGTAATATTACCAGAGTGGACGATATGGTATTGATTAGAAAGGGACATGCATTGTGTTTTCGTAAAAATTTGGTGCTTTTTGTCTAAACGAAACGATTTGGGTTTTCTTTGGTTAATGGTGTGTATGACAGACTCCCCTTCCACCCCCCACCCGCTTATCCCAACCTC